>NW_026614883.1:0-96535 GCF_030052815.1 Hevea brasiliensis | reverse complement strand
TGAAAACTTACTAAAAATTCATACTACATTTAGGTCTAAATAACTAATTTAAAAAAATATATTTAAACAATAAAAATTTAATAATATTCATATAAATAGACAGCCCAAACCTTTTGGAGCCACCACCAAGACTTATTAAGAAGATTTTGCAATATATATTAATTACAATATTAGTTTGATAAAAAACTTACTATATATTTTAAGAAAATATTATCAATTAATCACTTGTAGGTTAAAAGCATAAATTTATCGAGGCATTTATCGAACATGTCAAAGACAAAAGCAAAAAGAAAAAAATAATTTTTTTTTAAAAAAAAATAGAGATTAGAACAATAACAACAAAGAACAACACTTAAAATTATGCAATATTTAAATCGCGACGAAAATGACTGAATTATTTTCTAGTTAACTATCTAAAATTACAAATTCAATTTATAAATTACAGTTGAAAATCATGAAAATCGAGATCTAAGAATTGAATCAAAAAGCAAATTAATTAGTAAAAGGGAAAGATAATGTAACTTAATCGACAATCAATTCAATTCTTTAAATATGATAAACCAAAGGTGAAAATAAAGGGTATAGAAATCTATAATATTTTAGAGCATGTATCATTTTAATTTTTTCTCCTTGTCATTTTTCATTATTTTTTTTCTTCTCTTTTATATCTTTATTTTTAATAATTTTATTTTTAAAATATTCTAAATAAATATTTATACTTTATAATATTTAATTATTATTTTATTCACTTTTAAAATATTTTTTAATATAATAATATCTCAATCTATAAAATTATTATTATTATATTAATTATTATTGAGTCATAAAAAATTGAGGGCCAAAGAATTTCAACTATTATAGTTATAATATATATATAATAAATAAATAAAATGTCGGGGCCCTTTTCATATACCTTGTGTCTGCCCCTGACTTTTTTTTTGTTTTTTATAACTTTTCTCATGTGATGAAAATAGAATTCAACAGCATTAATTTTAAAAGCTGAAGGTTGAGTGTGACAACTTGATATTGTGAATATGGTCCCCAAAATTTTTTGAAATTAAAATTTCATCTATAAAATTTTATATTTTTTTTAAGAAAATTATGATTTGCTATTCTAAAATTTTTAAAATTAAAATTTTATCCTTAAATTTTAATTTTTTGAAAAAATTATTATTTACCCCTTTAATATTTTTATATTTTCATTGACTTTTACACTTTTTTATGTAAATTTTATTTATATTTTAAAAAAAAAATTACTATTTAGATACTGAGTTTTGTTGCTATTAATGATTTAGTTTATAAGTTTAGAAAATTAAATTATTTAGTTCCTAACTTTTGTTTTGATTAAAATTATAAGTTTATCGATCCACATAATTAATGTGCAAAGATAAACATATATTTTCTTTAAATAAAATTAATAATCAGTGAAGTTATCACAAATCCCATATCTCCCCTTCAACAGTTCCTCGATCCCTCTCCGTCACTTTCATTGTCCAGATTAAAAATTTCAGTGATTAAATATGTGTTTTATAATTTATATATATATATTTTTTATAAAATTCCTGCCCTTTCCGTTGATTTGTTTTTCGCTGGAAATTTGCAACAATATGATCCCTCTCAGGCTTCAATATATTCTTTGGTTTGTTTTTCTGGGTTGTAATTTTTGGCTTTATTTTTTAGCGTATCTAATATAAGTTCGAGTTCATATAAAAATAAATCTAATTACTATTAGATTAAATATTTGCATCGATATATGTGTAGAATTAATTATAGTGTATATATAAAATACGCAAATTTATATGCAAAATTCAATTTAATAGTGGATATACTCATCATATGAGTTTTTCTATAGACACACTCTTTTTTTTTTTTCGGTTAATTTGCTGTTTTTGTTGCTGCTTTGGCATTGTTTAGGCAGAGATGAGCTACAAATGGGAGATAGGAGAGACTCAGATGGGAAAGTGAAAAATGTGGAGAGAGAGAGAGAGAGAGAGAATGGAGACTAGGGATTGTGATTTGGGAGAGAGAGAAATAGTAGGGGAGGGTAATTTAATTATTTTAAATTTTTTGTAATTTAATTATTTTAAATTTTTTCTTCCCTTGGACCATTGAAATTAGGAAGACTAAGGGCAAGATACTTGGAGGTACTTGTAATTTTGATGAAAGCAAAATTAAAAGATTAAATAGTTAATTTTTAAAATTTAGAGACTAAATTATTATTAATAGTAAAATTTAAGGACTAATCATACATTTTTCTAGAAGTTATTATACTCCCAACCCAAAGAACAGCATTACAGGCGCTGACGCAGTACAACAAATGCCTCACCTGTTAGTGCATTTGTTGCGGCGAATAGGCGTTGAGGGAGTGTTTGGTTTATCTTTTGAATATACTTGATAATCGATAAACAATATGATATATATTTATAAATATTTATTAGTCTTTAAATAATAGAACTAATAATTAATGAGTAATTAATATGATATATATTTATAATTTATGTCAACTTTATTTTTAAAATTACTATTTAATTTTATTTTTTTATTTAAATTATATTATTCTTTTACATGTAACTCAAAAATAAATATTATTAAAGTTATTTGATTTTATCTTTTTCATTTATAGTCTTAACACTTTAATTAATATATTGTAATTTTATTAAAATATTTTCTATTAATAATATAAAATATAAAATATAAAATATTTATTTATTATGAAAAAATACACTTTTTTTATCTAAAAACTTAAAATTATAAGATTTTTTTTCTTTATCAACAATAATAACTACTTCATTATTTTTTAATTTTATAATTATATTTTTAAAATTATTTAATTATTTTTTAAAGAAATTTAATTACTTTCTTATTTCAATAGTATAATAAATAATATGATAAAAAAATCAATAAATAAATGATATAATATATTAAATTAATAACCATATTTATTTAATAATAACATAAATAATAAATTTATAATTTTATATTTATTTTAATAATAAAATAAATTATATAAAATATATTCTCATTAATAATTATACATATTAATAGTAATAATTAAATATAATTTTACCAAATACTTAATATAAATCGGCTATTATTACCTATCAACTATCAACTATCAGCTAACAATAACTGCTATCTATTAATATATATCGACTGTATTTAACAGTTAAACCAAACATACTCTGAGTTGTTAAGTTGGGATTATTTTCCTTGACTGTCATGCCGAATAATGATTCATACTTGGGCTTGCTGTGCATTCTCATGGCTAATCCAGTTAAATATGGGCCTCTTTGAATTTTATTTTATTATTCTTTTGTGTATTAATAAAAATGAGCTTTCTTTTTCATTAATTATAGTAAAAGTATTCTCAAATTAATTTACAACTAATATGTATTAAGCTTAATTTTTTAAAAGTGATATTAAGAGTGTATTTTCTATATTTTTCCAATGTATTTAATATTATTATTTCCAAAATTATTTTACATAAAATTAAACTTTGATCGATAGAGAAAAAAAAAAAAAAAACTCACATCTAATAATTAGAGCGGCTAGAATAACTTAATAGGTACTTTGCACTTACAAGTTAGAACATCAATTGCAACCCTCACTTTAGAAAATGAATCCTAGATCCCGAAAGTCAAGCAACATTATCATTCAAATTATTAAAAATAAAATAAAATTACGATAGAGGGATAAGTATATATATATATATATATATATATATATATATATATATATATATATTTCCACAAAAAGAAAAGCATACATTTTAGCTTTAGCAAATGATTGGTGAAAACCATACCTAATCGCTTTCAAATACTGCTTGAACGAAGAAGCTTGTGGACGACTGGACGTCAAGAAGAAGAAGGTTCGTGGTTATATATATATAGATAGGCCAATCATATATATATATGCTGACAGGGGTTTGAAGTAGTCCACTTACTTCATTAATAATAATAATAATCATCACAAATTTTAGATCCATGCATCTGGTAAATGAAAAGGAGTTTCTTTTATTATTATTTTAAATAATTTCGAATTAATTTTGTATTTGATAATTACAAGTACACAATGGCAATGAATATTTGATAAATACAATTCAACAAATTCAACTTCCAAGGTTTTACTTTCTCTCCCAAGTATGTTGTTCAGAAGAAGAGATGGATAAAACCATATTTAAACTTAACAAATACTAAATCAAAGAATTGTGCAAAAATTTAAAAAAAAAATAAAGGAATATTATTCTCGTCCTTCAGCAAAAAATTAAGTGGTGTCCAGAGAAAATTTCTCATCAGTTCACCATCTTGCAGTTCAAACGAACTTGACCTTGATTTCCAGGCAGTGGTTTTATATTGCCCATCTTAACCATAGAGTTGGCAAAATCATTCCAGAAAGCTGGCGCATTTGAGCTATAAGTATTCAAAAGATTATCAGTAGAGCCACCATTGAAGAGTTGTTGATCAGAGTGAAGAAGCCCTTTCTTATTTTTCAAGTTGGTGAAGTAAGCAATGTCAAAGCGTGCAGGTGTTGGGTCTAGAGGTGCAAGGTTTCCATCACCTCCATTGGGTGGACAAGTTGATCTTCGTTTTTGTACAAATTTTGGGTCAATATTAGTTTCATTGTAGATCCTATTCTTGAAGGCACCGCACTTTAAGAAAACTAAAGTATGGCCACCAGATAGCACAACACGGTCTTTCTCGTCGAGACCTTGCTTCTTGAAGCCATTAATGAGCTCAGGAAGGTTTGCAAAAGGTGATGGGAGGTCAGTTTCCGCTGCTGTCCTACTAGCTGTGGCTGAGTCTCTCCTCCCCAGTTGCACCTCCCATGTTGGGCCACCAAGCTGCGCATTTTAAAAAGAAAAAAAATATTAAAACATTAACAATGGAGGAGATAATTTGCTTCTATGTGCTTAATTTCAATTCTTTCATGTCAATATATGCAAAGAATAGAAAATGGATTAATTAGATATATAGATATATACCGCAACTACAGAATCGCGAGCTGCAACTGCTAAGATGTCTGCACAAGAGACCACTGCACATCCACAGGCTTTGTCCACCTCTGACTTAATTTGATCGATAACTTCAAATCCCCTAGCAGAATTTGCGTTAGGGAGGGCATTCTTTTCACTGTCAATGGTGGGGGAAGGATCCAAAAGAATTGAAGCATCACAGCCGTATACAATAAAAAACCCAATACAATTCATATATATAAAAAAAAAAAACTAAATTTACGAAGAGAATTTTTCTCAACTATGTCTATATATATACATACATTAACAAAACAATCATGGAAGTGCAGACGCAATAAGGAAGCACCCATGCGTCGTTCTCTGTACATTGCAGCCTCAACAACTCTTTTGATAGTTGGTAAAGCATTGGGACTGTTAGCATAATTTCAGCAATTAGTATGATTATAGGAGATTTGTGTAGCATAATTACAATAATTATTATTCTTGTTAGCATAATTATAGGAGATTTGTATTCTTTGGTATAATAACAGAAATAAAAGAATGAACCAGAATATGTTGTAGAGAGAGAAGAGAGACCCCAGAAACTAAAAATAAAAACTTTACGGCTCTGATATCATGTTACAAGAAAAAATACAAGTAATGAAGGAAATGATTGTATATTTGTCTGTGTATTTGTCTGTTACTTATTTACAGAGATATTGCATTTATTTATACATGAGAATATGAGCTAATTTAGACAAGAATAATAATTGCTATAATTATGCTATAAATCTCCTATAATCATAATAATTACTGTAATTATGCTAATTGCTATAATTATGCTAACAATTCTTGTCTAAATTAGCTTATATTCTCATGTATAAATAGATGTAATATTTCTATAAATATGACACAGATAAATACACAATCCTTTCCTTCATTACTTGTATTCTTTCTTCTAACATGGTATCAGAGCCATAAAGCTTTTATTTCTAGTTTTTAGGGTCTCTCTTCTCTCTCTACAACCTGTTCTGGTTCATTCTTTCATTCCTATTATTATACCATTTTTTTTCTCCTCATCTTTTTATCAATGGAGAAATCTGATATTTCAAAACCTATTGCAACAGTTCTGACTGATTCCAACTATAATATTTGGGTTCAAGGAATGAAAAGTTTTTTGATAAGTGATGCATACAGTTTGCATAATCATTTAGGTCTAATTTTATAACCATTTTTATTTGATTATTAGTCATTTTTAGCTAATTTCATTAGTTAATTAGTTAGTTTTTCATAGTTGTCAATTTTGCATTAATTTGTAATTTTTACTTTGTTTTGTAGGAAAAATGGTGTTTTGAAGGATCAAGAGAATTTTGCCATTGAGGAGTGTCTTCTACACCAAAGATGTCAAAACAGGTTTTCAAGCTGAAATATGCATTGACCAAACTGCATAACTTGCCGCATAAGCCATGCAGATCTGCATAAGGAGAAAGATCACTGCTCTGAACCACCGAAATGTGCATAAGGAGATCGCATAGCTTATGCACATTCTCGCCTCCCTTATGCACCTTCACGGAATTGTGCATAACCTATGCACCAAGTCATGCATTTCGCATAAGTGACTCGTAACCACTGAATCGCATAAGGGATCACAGAACTTATGCATCCACTTATGCAAATCCCATAAAGAGTTCATTAATGAGTCGTGAGATTCCTCAAATAATTCCTCCTAGAACATACCATTTTAGGGCTCCATGTCAGAAAAATGCTATAAATAGTCTCATTTTCCCATTTTAGAGAAAGGGGGACAAAAAGGAGCAAAAAAGGAAAGGAGAGTAGAGGCAGAATTTGAGGAGTCACTTTCACATTCTACACAATTTTCAACCAAGATTTGCAGATTTCTTTCTTTCCTTACATTTTTCTACATTTCTAGTGTTTAATTTCTTATTCCTTAGCTTAGATTAAAGCTTTATTTCCATTTAAACTCAATATATCTTGTAAGCATTATGGATAGTGAGTAGTTTACTTTTGATTCTGGAGTAAGGGTTGTAATATTTGAGATATTTTGTGGATTTTGATTGGGTAATCCATATTTTGTGGTCTTAATGAGTTTTATTCATTTCTTGTATGCTTAATGACATGCTTAGTGTAGGATCCCATTAAGTGATGTTCTTAATCCATGGTTGAAGCACCGAAAGGAGAAGGCCTTGTGATAGATAATCAAGAAATTGGACTTAATTAACTTAGACCTAGAAATAGGCTAAGGATTAAGAGGATTCACAGATTAATTAAAGAACTTAATGGGTCTTAATTAATTCTAACTCCACGAAAGTAGGATTAGTTTGATTAAGGCACTCTTTGTCTCACTCGAAAGGGAATTCAAAGGATTTAAGAATTAATCTCCTTAAAACCCATAAGTTTCATAAGATTGATAACCAATTTAAAATCCCAAAATAGCTCGAATATGAAATCCGAACTCCTAATCGCTTTTTACCATTGTTAATTTCTAATCGAATTTAATTACTTGCCATTTTGAATATTGTCATATTTGAACTTGCTTATTTCAATTTGATGCAATTTTAGTTTAATTAATACATTATTGAATAGAATATTAATTTTTGCATATTTAGATTTCATACTCCATTACCCATCAATTCATTACTTTAATTTCAAAAATATTTCAATTTACTCAATTTTTTATATCAAAAATTCAATCATTAACACAACTCCTCGTGGGATCGATATCTTTTCTATACTACTTGTACGACCCGTGCACTTACTGTAGGGACGCATCAAGTTTTTGGCGCCGTTGCCGGGGAGTTGTTTGTTTAAGATTGAATTCTTGATTATTTTAGTGTTTATAGTTTTATCTTTGTTATCTTTTCATTTTGTGTTTGTTTGTTCTTTTTCAGGTACTTTTAATCTTTTATGAGAAGAGCTAGAAGCACAAGTGACACATCCTTATTGTTCAATCCTGAAATTGAGAAATTTTGTAAGGCCAACAAGAAAGAAACCAGAAAAAGAAAAGAAGCCTTGAGAGAAACTGAATTAGAAGAAGTCATGGCTGATGAACGAATGAGAATTGGTGTTAATGCTGGAAATGATCAAAACAATGAAAATGCAGCCCATGGTGAAGAGGTAGTTAATGCTAATCTGCCTAGGGGAAGTATGATGGATCATGCTTTTCCACGTTTTGATGACTTGAGAGAGAGCATAGCAAGACCAAGAATCGATGCAAATAGTTACAAGATGGATTTTGGAGTTCTTCAAATGATTCAAAATTCTCAATTTGGAGGACATCCTTCTGAAAATCCACACACACATCTGAAGAAGTTTGCTATGATCTGTGACATGCAAAAACAACCTGGAGTGTCTGATGATGCAGCAAGATTGAAGCTATTCCCATTCTCTTTGAAAGATAGAGCATTGGATTGGCTTGATTCTTTACCTCACAATTCCATTACAAATTGGGAGCAACTCACTGATGCATTTCTTGCACAATATTTTCCACCTGGAAAAACTCAAGAGTTGAGGAATCAAATGACAGCTTTCAGACCAAGAGAAGATGAAACTCTTTATGAGTCATGGATGAGATGGAAGGAATTAGAGAGATTATGCCCACATCATGCCATTCCAAAATGGATGATAAATCAGAATTTCTACACAAATGTCACTCCTGCAATTAGAGGGATTATTGATGCTCAGACAGGAGGAGAATTTATTATGAAGCATGAAGATGAAGCTTATGAGCTATTGGAGAAAATTGCAAAGAATACTCATCTTTGGAGTAGTCCAAGAGGACCAGCTCCAACTCAGAAAAGGCAAGCTGCTGGAATGTATGATCTTGATCCATTCAACATGATTAATGCAAAGTTTGATGCACTTACAAATGTCCTTGCTAAGAAGATGGAAGATTTGAGTATGTTGGTTAGTTCATCATCACCGGAAGTTCACAACAAGTGGCTTATGCAGAGGAAACTACCACTGTGGAGTAGATTATGGAGAACAAGCAAGATATGTTGGTAATTATGGAAACAAGCAAATGGGGAATCCTTACTCTCAAACTTACAATCCAAATTGGAGGAATCATCCCAACTTTTCATGGGGAAATCAGCAAAGTCAAGTTCCAAATCAGAATTTTCAACCACAACAGCAAAGTCAAGTTCCATATCAAAAAATAGGCAACCATTGCCTAATTTTCACAGAACAATATGAACCCTCCACCAAAACAAAGAAGAACGAAATTCCACCATCAAGCTTTATTGCAACAAATTCTTGCCAACCAAAATAAGCATGATGAGGAGATGAGAGAGATGAAAGCACGGCTGGAACAGATGCAGACACATAACAGAATGCTGGAAAATCAGATTGCATAACAAGCATCTTCCTCAAGTGCCAAGTCTTTTGGAAAGCTTCCAAGTCAACCAGAAAACCCAAGAGAGCAGTGTCAAGCTATTACTTTAAGAAGTGGAAAGTTATAAATGATGAGAAGAGGAAAACAAAGGAGAAGAGAGAAATGAGAAAATAATCGATGAGAGTGAAAAACAAGAGAGTGCAGAAAAATGTAAAGAGAAAATTGAAGAGAAGGAAGAGAAATATATACCTCCTGAACCCTACAAGCCACAACTTCCCTTTCCACAGAGATTTCACAAAGCCAAGCTTGATAAGCAATTTGGGAAGTTCTTAGAGGTTTTGAAGAAGCTTTACATAAATGTGCCTTTTGCAGATGCTCTTTCACAAATGCCCTCTTATGCAAAATTCTTGAAAGAAATTCTTTCAAACAAGAGGAAACTTGAAGACCATGAGACTGTAGCTTTGACAGAAGAATGTAGTGCTATCCTTCAAAGGAAACTTCCCCCAAAGCTTAAGGATCCAGGGAGTTTTTCAATTCCATGCCACATTGGAGAGTCTTGTTCTACAAAAGCTCTATGTGATTTAGGGGCTAGTGTTAGCCTTATGCCCCTTTCCATCTATGAGAAGCTCAACATGGGAGATCTTAAGCCAGCCCACATTTCTCTTGATTAGTGATCAATTAAGTATCCTGAAGGGATTTTGGAGAATGTGCCTCTGAAGGTTGGGAAGTTCTACATACCTGTTGACTTTGTCATCTTGGACATGGAGGAAGATTTTAATATCCCAATCATCTTGGGAAGACCCTTTCTAGCTACAGCAGGAGCGTTGATTGATGTCAAGGGAGAAAAATTGACTCTTAGGGTTGGTGAAGAGCAATTGGTTTTCAATATTAATAACACTATGAAGAAGCATCATTCTGAAGCTGATACTTGCTTGAGAGTTGATATTATTGATGAGCTGGTTGAAGAACACTTCAGAAAGAAATATCCAGAAGATCCACTTGAAAATTGTTTGGTTCATGGAGGAGGCATAGACTATGAGAACCCTCATGTAGCTGCATATGCTCAACACTTAGAGGGTAGTCCACCATTCATTTCTGCTCCAGTTTTTCAACTCACACAAAAGGAAAAAGCAGAAACTAAGCAACCATCATTCAAGGAAGAAGATGCACCTAAGGTAGAACTTAAGCAACTTCCTTCTCACTGTATGAATTTCATGGCACTAATAACACTTATCCAAAGAATTGTAAATGCAAATTTGAGTACTTTAGAGGTGATAAGTTGTTAAGAGTGTTGAGGCAATTCAGAAAAGTCTTAGGATACACCATAGATGACATTAAGTGAATAAGCCCACACTTTTGCATGCATAGAATCATTTTGGAAGAAAATTGTAAGCCATCTATCGAACATCAGAGGAGGTTGAACCCAAATATGAAAGAAGTTGTTAAAAGGAAATTTTGAAGTTGCTTGATGCAGGATCATATATCCCATCTCGCATAAGATTGGGTGAGCCCAAGACATGTTGTCCCAAAATAGGGTTGAATGAGAGTTGTCAAAAATGTAAATAATGAATTTATTCCCACCAGAACTGTGACTAGTTGGCTATTGTGCATAGATTATAGAAAATTAAATGTTACCACTAGAAAATATCATTTTCCACTTCCCTTCATTGATCAGATGTTAGAAAGATTGGCTAGGCATTCTTACTTTTGCTATTTAGATGGATATTCAGGTTTTTTTCAAATCCCTATCCATCCAAATGATCAAGAGAAAACCACTTTTACTTGTCCATATGGAACCTTTGCTTATAGAAGGATGCCATTTGGGTTGTGTAATGCACCAGCCACTTTTCAAAGGTGCATGATGGCAATCTTCTCAGATTTCATTGAAGACATAATGGAGGTTTTTATGGACGATTTTTCTGTTTATGGATCTTCATTTGATATATGCTTGGTTAACCTTTCTAAAATTTTGCAGCGATGTGCAGATACTGGCCTTGTGTTAAATTGGGAAAAGTGTCATTTCATGGTTCAGGAAGGGATAGTACTTGGACATTTGGTGTCTAACAGAGGAATAGAGGTTGATAAAGCCAAAGTTGAAGTGATAGAGAAGATGGCTCCTCCTACCAATGTCAAGGGAATTCGAAGTTTTCTAGGACACGCCGGGTTCTACAGACGCTTTATCAAGGATTTTTCTAAAATAGCTAAACCTTTGTCTAATTTGTTAAGTAATGACACACCATTTGTATTTGACCAAGAGTGTTTGGATGCCTTTTGCAGGTTGAAGCAAGCTCTTATCACTGCACCAATCATGCAACCACCTGATTGGAGCCTACCTTTTGAAATTATGTGTGATGCTAGCAACTATGCAATTGGGGCTGTTCTTGGTCAAAGAAAGGACAAAAAGGCTTATGCTATTTATTATGCTAGTAGAACACTGGATGAGGCTCAAACAAATTATGCAACAACTGAAAAGGAATTTTTAGCAATTGTCTTTGCATTGAAAAAATTCAGACCTTTTGAAATTATGTGTGATGCTAGCAACTATGCAATTGGGGCTGTTCTTGGTCAAAGAAAGGACAAAAAGGCTTATGCTATTTATTATGCTAGTAGAACACTGGATGAGGCTCAAACAAATTATGCAACAACTGAAAAGGAATTTCTAGCAATTGTCTTTGCATTGGAAAAATTCAGACCTTACATTATTGACTCAAAGGTGGTCATATTTTCAGATCATGCAGCCATCAGGTATTTGCTCCGTAAAAAGGAGGCTAAGCCTAGGCTCATTAGGTGGATTCTGATGCTACAAGAGTTTGATTTGGAGATTAGAGATAAGAAGGGAGCTGAAAATGTAGTTGCTGATAATCTTAGTAGGTTGAAATTGGATGGTGAAGAATTGGATGAAATCCCTATTGATGAGTTTTTCTTGGATGAACAACTTTTCTCTCTTGTTGCTAAACTACCTTGGTATGCAGACTTTGTGAATTATCTATCTTGTGGAGTTTTACCTCTAGGTATGACATGGCAACAAAAGAAAAAGTTTTTGCATGAGGTGAAATTTTATAGATGGGATGATCCTTTACTCTTTAGGAGATGTTGTGATGGTCTAATTAGAAGATGTATTCCTGAAGAGGAGGTACAGAGTATTATGCATCATTGCCATGCTTCTGATTATGGAGGACATTTTGGAATCTCTAAAACAGCTAGTAAAATTTTGCAAGCTGGTTTCTTTTGGCCAAATCTTATTAAGGATGTGAGGAAATTTGTGTCGATTATGATAAATGTCAAAGGAGTGGAAATTTGTCAAAAGAGATCAAATGCCCCTAAATAATATTCTTGAAGTGGAATTATTTGATGTTTGGGGAATAGATTTTATGGGGCCATTCCCTCCTTCATATGGTAATAGATACATCTTAGTTGGGGTTGACTATGTGTCAAAGTGGGTGGAAGCTATTGCAACTCCAACTAATGATGCTAGAGTG
This sequence comes from Hevea brasiliensis, assembly GCF_030052815.1. Taxonomy (NCBI): domain Eukaryota; kingdom Viridiplantae; phylum Streptophyta; class Magnoliopsida; order Malpighiales; family Euphorbiaceae; genus Hevea; species Hevea brasiliensis. The sequence continues at coordinate 83,754 of NW_026614883.1, read as the reverse complement.
GTAGTGAAATTCTTGAAGAAATTTGTCTTGAGCAGATTTGGAGCTCCTAGGGCTATAATTAGTGATGGGGGTTCCCATTTTTGTAATAAGCAATTTGAGAGCCTAATGAGGAAGTATGGTGTAGTGCACAAGATAGCTACCCCATACCACCCTCAAACTTCAGGACAAGTTGAAATTTCTAACAGAGAGCTCAAGCATATTTTGGAGAAAACAGTGAACAATTCTCGGAAAGATTGGTCTATCAAACTAGATGATGCTTTATGGGCATATAGGACTGCCTACAAAACCCCTATAGGAACTACTCCCTTTAGGTTGGTGTATGGTAAGTCTTGTCATTTACCTGTGGAGCTAGAACATAGAGCATATTGGGCCATTCAAACCTTGAATTTTGATCTTAAGCAAGCTGGTGAGAAAAGGTTGTTACAACTTAATGAGCTTGAGGAATTGAGGATGGATGCTTATGAAAGTGCCCGTATTTACAAAGAAAGAACTAAAGTTTGGCATGATAAGCATCTGAGGAAAAAGGAATTCAAAGAAGGTGATTTAGTTTTGTTGTTCAACTCAAGATTGAAATTGTTCCCTGGAAAACTCAAGTCAAGGTGGACTGGTCCATATAGAGTTTCTAAGGTTTTCCTTATGGAGCAATTGAAATTTGGAGTGAAAAATCTGGGAATTTTAAAGTTAATGGGCATAGATTGAAACATTACATAACTGGAGACCCAATAATAGGAGCAAGCTGTTACAAGCTCTCCAATCCCTCACCTCTTTTCAGTGAAATGCATGAAGAGTCCAGCCAAGGACTATAAATTAGCCCTCTTGGGAGGCATCCCAAGTCCTTTTATTTTGCTTTTGCTAATTTACTTTCATTTTCATTGATTTTGTTTTTATCCTGAATCTCCCCAAATTCAATTTTTGACATTGTTAAATCTTGTCCCTTGTAGATGTAATTCAATGAAGAAAGGCTGGTGAACTGTTGGGGAAGTGATTCTTAACTTGAAAATTTTGTCCTTCAAAAGAACTGATTGGTTTTTGCTGCATAACCTGTGCAGGAGCTGCAATCTGGTTTATGCAGAGGCAAAGTGCAATCTGCAGCAGATAGATTCTGTCCTTGGGCTGCTATCTGGTTTATGCAGAGCAAAAAAAATGGAATCTGCAGCAAAAAGGGTGTCTGCAGCAAATGCCTTGTGTTTTTGGTGAGGTTAGGTGTGTGACTTTTAAGTATGTGTGCTTTTAATCTTAATATGGTGGTAAGTGAGTCATTTTTGCAGTTTTGAGCTTCTTTGGGTTGTAGGATTCAAGGTAGAAATGCTGCATTTTCTTGGCAAAACTTGGAGAGGTCATCACTTGTGAATAGATGCAACTTCATGCATATTTTATTGAGTTTTAATGTACTAAATGTTGATTTGCAGAATTTGAATCAAAATGGCATAGTTCTCAAAGGTCTTTTATGTAGGATCCATTTTTACATGCTTGTATGATGCATTTTTGATGAACTTTGTATATATTGATGTGTTTTTGGTGAAAATTTCTCATGGTTTATGCTTCATAGAATTATATTTCCTCATTTTAGGGTATTTTTCACAGTTGCAATTCATGTTCCATTGCAAACTTAATCTTGTTGAATTGTGCATAAGCAACTGCATAGCTTATGCAATCCTGCATAACCACAATTCTTGCCATTTTTCACCTTTATTGCAAGTGCATAAGGAGAGTGCATAGCTTATGCAACTCTGCATAGCCTAATTTTGTCAAATTTCACATCTTTCGAAACCTGCATAAGCAGAGTGCATGACCTATGCACATTTGCATAACTTCAAATTCTTCATTTTCTCTCTCTGCCGAAGTCTGCATAAGCAGAGTGCATAACTTATGCACTTCTGCATAACCAAAGACTCTGAATCTCCAAACCTGCCGAGGGGTGCATAAGCAGAGTGCATAGCTTATGCACTTCTGCATGACCAGAAACCCAGAAAAACCAAACTTGCCGAGGGGTGCATAAGCAGAGTGCATGACTTATGCACTTCTGCATAACCAAAGACTCTGGATCTCAAAACCCACCGAAGAGTGCATAAGCAGAGTGCATAGCTTATGCACATCTGCATGACCACCAACCCAAATTCCAAAAATTGCCGAAGAGTGCATGAGCAGAGTGCATGACCTATGCACTTCTGCATGACCCGATTTTCTGAAAAACCAATTCTGCCGAGAGGTGCATAAGGGGAGTGCATAACTTATGCACTCCCGCATGACTTCACTCCTCAAAATTTCAAGGGTCACCGAAACATGCATAAGGAAGGTGCATGACTTATGCACAACTGCATGACCACCAACCTAAGATTTCAATACCTGCCGAACAGTGCATAAGGACAGTGCATGACCTATGCACTTGTGCATAAGCTATTTCTCTGAAGTTCAAATCATTCTGAAACATGTATAAAAGAGTGCACAGGTTATGCATAGATCATTTTTCACTTATGCCTTTTTACAAACCCGATTCAAATCAAATTCCTTTTCGGCAAACAAAATTCCCACCTCCACTTTCCGACTCTTCTACCCACGACCGTCCTTCAACCTCCATTTCTTCCGGCATTTTCACCGTCTCTCTCCCTTCTTCTCCACTAGCACTTTCACCACGTAAACCCTAAACCCCCCTACATTTTCATTTCCGCCATTATCTCTCCATCCTCTCTCTCGGCAATGGAGTCACCTCCCCATTCCCGTCCAGCTTCTCCTCTCCAAATTTCACCATTGTCAACAATACCTCCTAACCCTAATTCCCCTCCACAAGCGACACCCCCACCACCTCCCCCAACCACGTACAAACGAAAAATCCGGTCAAAATCTGTGCGACCCATGTCCTCTGCCCCTCCTCTATCCAAACGCAAAGAACCACCCACCCCATTATCGGAACCACCACCCAAAAAGCCAAAAGCTCCAGCCTCCACACCCTCCTCCAGCAAAAAAAACAATTTCGGTAGCTTCACATGTATCAAAGCTACCTTGGCCTCTTCCTGATACAATTCAAAAGGCAGCTTTTAAGAGACTCAAGGATAGAAGGGTACAACCCACTAGGTATATATCTGCTGATTCTTTACAATCTCTTGGTTTATTTGACAATGTAGTTACATATCTTGATGGTATGGGTTGGATGGAATTTGTGCATAAGCAGGAGATAGTTTATCCAACTCTAGTTTTGGAGTTTATTTCTTCATTCTCTGCTACCCTTAAATTGCATGATGTAGACCATAAGCCAATTATGAAATTTAGATGCTTGGAGCAAAATAGAGAGCTGTCATTGGACCAATTTCATAGCATTTTTGGTTTTGCAATTGATGGGTTATTTCGAGTACCACATACTGGAGTAGAGGTAGCCAACAAGGGCATTTGGAATGCTGCCCAATTTTGGAGAATCATCACAAACCAACCTCAAACTTTCTCTGCTGGAAGATCAAAAACATCCCAAATACTTGACCCTGCACTTAGGTTTATTCATAGGCTGATTGCTAGCACCATATTGGGCAGAGGGACTAGTTCTGGTGCTGTGGGGAAATCTGAACTATTTATGTTATGGTGTGCATTTCACAAAGTTAAGGTTTCTCCTAATTATTTCTTTTGTGAGCATGTGCTGCATATTGCCACCAAATCCATAGGTGACATTGTTTTGGGTGGGCTCATCATCTGTTATAGCTAAGCATTTTGGTTTTAATCTGCAGAGCACTCAATACCAAAGACTTGTGGACACTTTATATTTTGATATCGCACACTTAACCAAAACAGGGTTCAATTTGTCATATTTTGATACTGCCCAACCTACAGCAGAAACTGAGCCCATTGCACAACCAGAAACACAACCTTTCCCATCAGTCCCACAGCACCCTACTACACCTACCCCACCCCTCACCGCACAGAGACCCCAAAGCCTTCTCGCCACCCCATACCTCCTACAAATTGAACCTTCCTCATCCACGCCTCTCCGCATTCAACACTAAAGCCTTATTCACCTATCTTGACAGGCTTAGTGATGATATATACTTTGTGGATAGGAAGCTTGACACTGGTCTTGATACACTCAAGGATCGTCATGATCACCTATTTGACCTTGTCATGGAAACCAGGGACAAGCAGAAAGAATTGAAGGAGATGGTGAAGCAACTCATGATCTTTTTGGGCATGCCACCCCCACCTCCATCACCTCCTCCAGCCCCATCATTTCGACAGCAGGCAGCAGCCACCAGCCCCTTAACAACATCTTTGGACAAGGGCAAAACAATAGAACTAGATTAGCTTTTGTTTTACTTTTGTTCAATCTTGTAGGACCTTTTCTTTGTAAATATGTTCAAACATTTATAGTGGGCTTTGACTTATGTTTCTTTTGAATGAGTGTCTTTAAAATTCTGTGTTTCTTGAAGTTTTATTGGATAGCTATTACATTAGTCTTCTTTGATTTTCATTGCACTTATTACCCTTTTGTACATATTTGCCCATACTGCATATATTTTAATGCTTCTCTGCTGGTTGTACATTTCCTTGCCAATCCTCATGCAAAGAACTTTTGTATACACCGCACAAAGTTATGAATTTCCTTATGCAAATATTTTGCATAGCTGTGCAACCCTTTTCGCTACTTATGCAGAATCGCATGTTTGTATTCCTTTATGCAAATGTCCTGCATAGCCGATGCAACCTATATTGCCACTTATGCAGAACCGCACGGCTTATGCACCCTATTTATGCACATGTTCTGGATAGCACTTAACTCTGCATAACCTGTGCAGCTTCTTATCCATCCCTTTATCTTGAATTCTCATTTGCTCCATACCAGGTAACTTTTTCTTTTTGCTCTTAATCTTTACAATTCCTGGTAATTATTATCTGCTTTGTCTTCTGATAATGCATTGCATGAGACATTGAGGACAATGTCCAATTTTGAGTTTGGGGGTGCACATTTTGATTCTTGGCTTTATTTTTCACATTTTGAGTATAGGTCATCTCATCCCATTCCATTTACATATATTGTAAATATTTTACATATATTTCCACACATACATATACATAACACATTTACACACACATTATACATCACTTAGAAATTGTACACATTGCATACAAATAGACTTCCTCCATTTAGTTAATGCATTACTCATTTTAGGAATCATGAACCATGCATTAAAATCTTTTGCCAAATCCCTTGAGTATTGAAAATGTGCCTATGAGAGTGATTTGACTCACCTTTTAGTTGGGTTTGTGGATTGAAAGTTTCCTAAAAGGTGCAAGGTTTTGAAGTGTCTATCCCTTGCCTATATCTTCTTAGCCAAAAAGCCACCAAACTAGTCATTTGGAGAAGGAAGTGTTTAGAGGGAGTTATTGGATATAAGGTAGTCAAATGATGTCTCACCAATCCTAGAACAAATTTTCTAAACCTTTCAAGGCGAAATACCAGCTTGTACTTGAAAAGAAAGATGATTAGGCATTATTTGATTTAAACCTTCTCATTTTAAACCTTTGGCCTTTTTCCTAATTAAAATTAACCCTTGCAAACCCCTTTGAACCTTTTTATTCCTAATTTTTCTTGAAACCCTTATTGCTACCTAGCCAATGAACCAAATAATCCAACCCTTTTCGTGAGAATAATATTGAATATTAGGTACACTTTCTAAAAATAATAGAAATAAAAATAAAAAAAAGAAGAAAAAAATATACAATAAAAAGGAGAAGAAATGCTTGTCATCTTGTAAAAAGTGCTAGTATATGTGCTTTTCACCATTGTCATTCAAAATGAAAGAAATCCACCCAAAGTATTAAAAGAAATGAGTTTGGGGGTGGCAAATTCTAGGGACAAGCATCAAAAGAAAATGCAAAATACAAGTCTAAAGTATCAAAATGTCCCTCCATTTTATGTGTCTTATAAAATATGCTAGCACTTGACAATCCTCATTGTGTATTTCTTTCTCCTATATATATAAAAAAAAAGAGAAAAAGATTTAATAAAGTGTACCTTATGTTTCAAAATTGAAAATATTCTCATGCTTTGACTACTTTTTACCCATCTTTCTTCTTAGCCTCTTTTTGAATCCCATGGCCCCATTACATCCCTAAAAAGACCTTTGATCTCTTGATAGTACTTGCTACATTAGTGGAGATAGGAGTAGGGAATTTGCTTATGGGATTGGAAAACTATTCATTCATTCATTCAATTCCATCATTCCATATAGAGACACTTTGACTATTGATTGTTCTAGAATTCCTTTTGAGCATGACTCTCTCTCTTTTGATTGGTTGGTTTGGGGATTTTGAATGATAATTGACTTGATGGCTAAGCGTGAAAGCTTGATAAGCATTAAATTCTTTGCATTTTGAAGGATGGGTATATGGATTGCTGGTATGACTGAAGGTGTGTTAAGTTACTTCAATTGGTAATTTTCATAGCTCTTTGGATAAGGCACCCCTAAAAACTTTGCATCACATTCTAAAGTTTGCTTGAGGACAAGCAAAAGCTTGAGTTTGGGGGTATTTGATGCATACAGTTTGCATAGTCATTTAGGTCTAATTTTATAACCATTTTTATTTGATTATTTGTCATTTTTAGCTAATTTCATTAGTTAATTAGTTAGTTTTTCATAGTTGTCAATTTTGCATTAATTTGTAATTTTTACTTTGTTTTGTAGGAAAAATGGTGTTTTTGAAGGACAGAAGAGAATTTTGCCATTGAGGAGTGTCTTCTACAACAAAGATGTCAAAAATGTGTTTTCAAGTGAAATATGCATTGACCAAACTGCATAACTTGCCGCATAAGCCATGCAGACTGCATAAGGAGAAAGATCATCGTTCAGAACCAAATTAAATGTGCATAAGGAGATGATAGCTTATGCACATTCTCGCCTCTCTTATGCACCTTCACGGAATTGTGCATAACCTATGCACCAAGTCATGCGTTCGCATAAGTGACTCAGAACTAGTGAAATCAGATAAGGGACTGCATAACTTATGCACCCACTTATGCAGTCCCATAAAGAGTTCATTAATGAGCTGGCAGGAGATTCCCTCAAATAATTCCTCCTAGAACATACCATTTTAGGGCTCCATGTCAGAAAAATGCTATAAATAGTCTCATTTTCCCATTTTAGAGAAAGGGGGACAAAAAGGAGCAAAAAAGGAAAGGAGAGTAGAGGCAGAATTTGAGGAGTCACTTTCACCTTCCACACCATTTTCAACCAAGATTTGTAGATTTCTTTCTTTCCTTACATTTTTCTACATTTCTAGTGTTTAATTTCTTATTCCTTAGCTTAGATTAAAGCTTTATTTCCATTTAAACTCAATATATCTTGTAAGCATTATGGATAGTGAGTAGTTTACTTTTGATTCTGGAGTAAGGGTTGTAATATTTGAGATATTTTGTGGATTTTGATTGGGTAATCCATATTTTGTGGTCTTAATGAGTTTTATTCATTTCTTGTATGCTTAATGACATGCTTAGTGTAGGATCCCATTAAGTAATGTTCTTAATCCATGGTTGAAATACCGAAAGGAGAAGGCCTTGTGATAGATAATCAAGAAATTGGACTTAATTAACTTAGACCTAGAAATAGGCTAAGGATTAAGAGGATTCACAGATTAATTAAAGAACTTAATGGGTCTTAATTAATTCTAACTCACTAAAGTAGGATTAGTTTGAATAAGCCACTCTTTGTCTCACACGAAAGGGAAATCAAATGATTTAAGAATTAATCTACTTAAAACACATAATTTTCATAAGATTTGATAACAAATTTAAAATCCCAAAATAGCTCGAATATGAAATCCCGAACTCCGGAATCGCCTTTTTACCATTGTTAATTTCTAATCGAATTTAATTACTTGCCATTTTGAATATTGCCATATTTGAACTTGCTTATTTCAATTTGATGCAATTTTAGTTTAATTAAAACATTGTTGAATAGAATTTTAATTTTTGCATATTTAGATTTCATACTCCATTACCCATCAATTCATTACTTTAATTTCAAAAATATTTCAATTTACTCAATTTTTTATATCAAAAATTCAATCATTAACACAACTCCTCGTGGGATCGATATCTTTTCTATACTACTTGTACGACCCGTGCACTTGCGGTAGGGACGCATCAATAAGTCGCAAGCTTTTGTATATTGTTACCGGAGATATCACTACGCTGACAAGAGAGAACGATGAAACTGATGAAAAATTTACTGACCGTCTTGAGGATTGGGATAGTAAAAATCATCAGATCATCACTTGGTTTCGCAATACTTCTGTCTCGTCCATTCACATTCAATTTGCTAATTATGACTCTGCAAAAGAAATCTAGAATTTTTTGGCTAATCGATATCAGACCACTGGACTTGCCCACTATTATTAGTTGTGGACTACTCTTCATAATCTGAAATAAGAAGCAGGTTAATCTGTGAATGATTTTCTTGCCCAGGTCCAACTCATTTGGAATCAAATATCTCAGGCCAAAATCAGTGAAGATCATCTTCATCTCATTCAAGTTCTAATGGCTCTTCGATCAGAATATGAGGTCGTTCGAGCATACGTGCTACATCAAAATCCACTCCCATCATTGGATACTGCTATTCAAGAGATTATTTTTGAAGAGACTCGTCTCAATTTGGATAAAACTCCTCAATTTGAAACTGCTATTGCAATTACTCGATCCTCACATCAAAAATCTGGCAATCAACTCTGTAAGAATTGTAATCAAATTGGTCATGCTTTTGCATATTGTCCTACTATAGAATGCAGATATTGTCATGGTTACGGTCATATTCTTGAACATTGTCCCACACGCCCTCCAAGACAAAAAGGAGGGCATTCTAAATTCAAGAATGTCTCAAAGCGTGGATCTTCCTCTGTCAATGCTGTTGCTGCTACTGAGGGTTCTACTGCCATCACCATGAGTGATCTTGAGGCAGTATTCAAACAAGTTATATCTTCTAATTCTCTTGTTGCCATGTCTGCCACTCCGGATAATTCTTATTGGCTTTTTGACTCTGCATGTTGTAATCATATGACCACTAATCTTAAATTCTTGTCTTCTGTAAAACCTGTATCTTCCTTACCACCAATCCATACTGCAAATGGTACTAAAATGAACATCACACATACTGGTCATGTGTCTACCTCAAATCTTCATCTCTCTGACACCTATTATATCCCAAATTTGGCACTCAATATTATTTCTGTTGGTGAGTTGTGTGAAAAAGGACTAAATGTTATTTTTTCTTCCCATGGTGTCCAGGTACATGATCCACAAACGGGACAGATTCTTGGCGAGGGTCGCAGAGTGGGTCGATTATTTGAGCTTGCATCTTTACATCTTCCTCAGAGATTTGTTTCTGCAGCTACAATCCCTAATTCCTCCATTCACCAATGGCATCTTCGTCTTGGTCATGCTTCTGTCAGTAAAATTCAACCTTTAATTTCTCGTGGATTATTAAGACCTACTCAGTTTGAGTCATTTAATTGTTTAAATTGTCAGCTTGCAAAACAACCTGCATTATCTTTTTCTCATAATAATACTACTTCAGATACTCCTTTTGGTTTAATTCATTCTGACATTTGGGGTCCTTCTCCTATTTCTTCAATAAATGGTTTTCGTTATTTTGTGATATTTATTGATGATTATTCTCGGTTTACTTGAATATATTTTTTGAAACATCGATCTGAGTTATCACAAATTTACATCACATTTGCAAAAATGATTAAAACTCAGTTCTCTTGTGACATTAAAATTCTCCGAACAGATAATGCCATGGAATATCGGGATTCTTCTTTACTTCAGTTTCTTAGTCAACAAGGCACCGTTGTTCAATGTTCTTGTCCTCACACCTCTCAACAGAATGGGCGAGCCGAACGCAAGCATCTCCATATTCTTGATTCTATACGTACTCTTCTTCTTTCTGCCTCATGTCCAAAAAAATTTTGGGGAGAAGCAGCTCTTCATGCTATTTATACTATTAACCGTCTTCCTACCTTGGTTCTTCATAATTTATCTCCTTTTGAAAAGTTGTTTGGACAACCTCCTGACTATTCCATCCTTAAACCTTTTGGATGTGTTTCTTTTGTTCTTTTACAACCTCATGAACATACCAAATTAGAACCCCGTGCTCGTTTATGTTGTTTTCTTGGTTATGGCATTGAACACAAAGGGTATCATTGTTGGGATCCTGTTTCTAATAAGTTACGCATCTCTCATCATATTACCTTTTGGGACAATACTATGTTCTCTTCTCTTTCCAAATTTCATCACTCTGTCAATACTGACTCTCTATTTTTCACTGAGTCTTCCAAAGAGCTGTCTCCAAGTCCTGATCCAGGTGATTGTGATGTGCTCAATATTAGCCCAACTACACCTGCCCCTGTTGAATCTGCACTAGTTGTTGATCCAGTACCTGCTCCTGCATCTCCTCCTAGCACTACTCTTCGTCGTTCTACCCGTGTAGGAGAAACTCCTCATTATCTTTCTGATTTTCACTATTACTCTACTATTGCAACCCTTCATGAGCCTCGTTCTTATCGTGAGGCATGTACTGACCCTCTTTGGCAGCAAGCTATGACTGACGAACTTCAAGCTTTAGAGAAAACTCATACTTGGGATTTAGTTGATCTTCCACCAAACAAGACCCCTATTGGTTGCAAATGGATTTACAAAATCAAGACCCATTCTGATGGAACTATTGAACGCTACAAAGCTCGCTTAGTAGCCAAAGGGTACACTCAAGAGTATGGTATCGACTATGAAGAAACTTTTGCTCCAGTGGCCCGATTAACATCTATTCGCAGTCTCTTAGCTATTGTCATAGTCAGAATGGAAACTTTTCTAGATCGATGTCAAAAAAGCTTTTCTTCATGGTGATTTAATAAAAGAGGTTTATATGCATCCTCCTCCTGATTATCATTCTCCTCATAAGGTTTGCAAATTTCGGCGAGCCTTATATGGATTAAAACAAGCTCCTAGGGCCTGGTTTGCCAAATTTAGTTCCACTCTTGCTCAACTTGATTTTCTCTCTAGTCCACATGATTCTGCATTATTCACTCGCCGAACTGACAGTGGTATTGTTCTTCTGTTGCTTTATGTTGATGATATGATAATAACAGGAGATGATTCATCTGGTATTTCAGAGTTACAACATTATCTCAATCAGCATTTTGAAATGAAAGACCTGGGTTCTCTCAGCTATTTTTTGGGTCTTGAAGTTTCTCAAAATTCTGATGGCTATTATCTATCTCAAGCCAAGTATGCATCCGACTTACTTTCTCGAGCAGGCATCACTGATAGCAAAACAGTATCAACCCCATTGGAGCTCAATTGCAAACTTACACCTCTTGATGGCACTCCTCTTGATGATCCTACTTTATATCGACAGCTTGTCGGGAGTCTTGTTTATCTCACAGTTACTCGACCTGATATTTCATATGTTGTTCATCTGGTCAGCCAGTTTATGTCTGCTCCTCGCTCAACTCATTTCTCTACAGTACTTCGAATCCTTCGTTATATCAAAGGCACTCTTTTTCATGGTTTGCACTTTTCCGCTACCTCCTCCCTAGTATTATCTGGCTACTCTGATGCTGATTGGGCTGGTGATCTGACAGATCGTCGCTCTACAACTGGTTATTGTTTCTTCTTGGGTAATTCTCTTATCTCTTGGCGTAGCAAAAAGCAAACTGTTGTTGCACATTCTAGCACAAAATCTGAATATCGTGCTCTTGCTGATGCTACATCTGAATTACTTTGGTTACGGTGGTTATTAACTGATTTGGGTGTCACTCATTCTTCTGCCACAATGCTTCATTGCGATAATAGAAGTGCCATACAGATTTCTCATATTGATGTATTTCATGAGCGTACCAAACACATCGAAATTGATTGTCATTTTGTACGTCATCATGTTGCTCATGGCACCATATGTTTGATTTCTGTCTCCTCTCTCAGCCAAACCGCTGATATATTCACCAAAACGCATCCTCCCGCTCGCTTTCAGGATCTCTTAAGTAAACTCAAGTTGGCACCTGTGCTACCACCTTGAGTTTGAGGGCGGGGGGGTGTTAGCATAATTACAACAATTAGCATGATTATAGGAGATTTGTACAGCATAATTACAGCAATTATTATTCTTGCATAAATTAGCTCATATTCTCATGTATAAATAGATGTAATATGTCACGACCCAACCTATGGGCCGGACCGGCACTAGGACCTGGGCCAGCCTAAAGCCCCCGAGGCCCGTAGTAAGCCTAACTGTTCATCAACCCAACTCTAAGGCCCATTGGGCCCAAATTCAAGAAAACAAACGGATAGAGTCCGGCCATAAAATGGACTTTCCAACGGGGAGTTTTCGACTCACCCGACCTGTAAACACAATAAACCATCCATTGGGGAGCTCAGCTCACCCTCCACATACTCATCAACATAATAATAAATGGGAGCTCAGCTCCCTCATCCAATCCATCAAAACAGACTTAAAATATTAAGTTTACAGGTCCAACATGAATATAATATTACAGACCAAATTCAAATAATTACTGCTAACACATGCGAAAATTCTAGGAGTAAATAAAATTACACAAATATCGATAAACAACTGCGAAGTATAAAAGCAGTTAACCTGAATAAATATCCTCCCGTGGCTCAGAAAATTTTTGAACAGAGTGAGCGTCGACTCGAGAGTAAAATATCAATCTTAACTATAATCTCTATAACTATCTCGAACTAATGCACTGTAGAGTGAAATGCAACATAAACAACATTTTCACATCATAACATCAAAAGGTAATTTGGAGCACTCACACACCTGTAGTATCAATCATAACATATGGGAGCCGATCCTATACACTCTCTTAAATCCAACCCGGTGCCGAATTACTCAAGCTCTGACTTCCACTTAATAACCAAATCGAGGGTCCCAATGAATTACTCAAGCCGTGACTACCCCTCGAAGGAACGGTCCCAATTACTCAAGCCGTGACTACCCCGCCCTATCCATAGTCCACACCACATCACACGCACGCCAACGCACGCTGCCGCTCCAAATTACTACAACAACATCCATGGCATATTAATGATTATGAATGCAACATAAATCGTGCCTAGAGTTTAACTAAATAAATATATGCATATAAGTGATGCATGGGCATCTTGAACATATAATAATATCGAAATTACAATTAAAATTAATATTTTACTCACTGACTTGACGACAAATTCGTGGCGGGCGGAGGAAGAAGGTCATGGCTCACGACAATCATATTACATTTATTTAATACAATCTAACTCAATACAAACAAAGAAAAGACCAATTACGCCCTAAGTCGTGTAAAATCCGCAGAGTCTCCCTATACCTAGGACCTACCCAACCCGCAAAAAGGGTTCAAAACACACTTCTATACTCACAATCCATATATCAACAGTTCAATCATATCACACAGCCTCCCGCCCATCAAATCAATCATCCATCACAATACGCAAAATTTCAATTTAGTCCTTATTATTGATCATTTTTGCAAAACGCCCAAACAAGCTCTAAAAATTATAAAACTTTGCCCAACGGTCCTTAGCAATATTACTAAGCTATTGCAAAAAGAATCGTAATTTTCTAAGCTACCACGAATATTTTATGGATTTTTAATCCTATTTAAGCACTAGAAAATTACTTAAAAAGAAAGGTTCTTTTTTACATTTGCCGATTCCGACTTCGGTAACGCGCTCGGGATGCCTGACAATGGTGGGGTAGCCAAAACCTCGATCCAATCGAGACTTTTCCAGAGTCGGTCTGTTCGCCGGAAATTCACGCATCCGGACAACCGCCGAATTTCCGCGAATTGAGGATACCTACACGAAGCCCAATAATAATATATAAAAATCGGGGTGTTACATTCTTCCTCTTACGTAAAAATTCGCCCTCGAATTTTACACAAGGCGAATAAAGCACATGATTATACATTGAATGAGATAAGGGTACTTGCTACGCATGTCCCGCTTCTAACTCCCAGTGCACTCTTCCACCGATCGACTCTCCACAAAACCTTAACCATAGGGATCTGCTTTTGATCTCACTGTCTCACTTGGTAGTCCACTATGGCTACAGTCGCTTCCTCAAATGTCAAGTTCTCTTTAGCTCTATCACATCCATTTGTAGTACATGAGAAGGATCGGAATGTATTTCCGAGCATGGAGATGTGAAACACGGATGAACGTGAGAGAGGTTGGGTGGTAGCTCCAACCGGTAGGCAATCGCTCCAACTCTATCAAGAACCTCAAAAGGTCCAATATACCGAGGTGCCAACTTGCCCTTCTTTCCAAATCTCATGACTCTTCATTGGAGAAACCTTCAGAATACATAGTCGCCATCGCAAACTCCACATCCTCCGTCTGGGTCCGCATAACTTTTCTACCATCGAAAAGTTGCTTTTGCTCCTGATTAAAGGAACTATCTCTGAAGTGTACTGCACTAAGTTTACATCATGCACCTTCGCTTCCCCCATTTCTGTCCAACACAGAGGAGACCTACACTTTCTTCCATATAGTGCCTCATAGGGCGCCATTCCTATGCTGGAGTGATAACTGTTGTTGTAGGCAAACTCCACCAAAGCTAGCTGATCATCCCATTGACCTCCAAAATCCAAAACACTCATGCGAAGCATGTCTTCCAGTGTTTGGATTGTCCTTTCGGACTGTCCGTCTGTCTGAGGGTGGAAAGCCGTACTAAAGTTCAATTGAGTGCCAAGTGCCTCTGCAACTTTCTCCAAAACCGAGAAGTGAATCGGGGCCCTCGTCGGATATTATGGAAGTTTAACTCCATGCAATCCGACTATTTCTCGAATGTAGAGCGGACATACGTGCCACGTAGTATGTAGTCTTCTGAGTAAGAAGTGAGCTGATTTGGTCAAGCGGTCTACAATTACCCATATCGAATCATATCCTCGCGTGGTACGAGGCAACCCAGTCACAAAATCCATAGTGATCATTTCCCACTTCCATTCTGGGATAGGGAGCTCTTGCAACTTCCCTGACGGTCTCTAGTGTTCAAACTTCACCTTCTGACAAGTCAAGCACTTGGACACAAAGTCTGCTATGTCTCTCTTCATGCCATTCCACCAATAGCTATCTTTCACATCATGGTACATCTTGGTGGAACCTGGGTGGACACTGTACAGTGTGTAGTGTGCCTCTCGCATGATTTCATTCCTGAGGTTGTCCACATCGGGCACACATATCCTAGAACCTTGCACTAGGGCGCCATCATTGGCAAATCCGAACTCACCACCTTCACCTTGTACTCTTTCTATAATCTTCATCAATTGTTGGTCTCGTGGGAAACTCAACTCTGTCCCTCAAGTCCGCCTCACCAAAAGTGAGCCAACAATACCCCTCATCCGAAAGATCTAGGATTAAACCTTGATCCATCAACTCATGTACCTCCCGAATCAACGATCTCTTCTCTGAAATGTGCGCCAAATCGCTGTAAGATTTTCTCGCTAAAGCATCTGCTACTACATTGGCCTTCCTGTGGTGGTACCGATGGGGCAATCATAGTCTTCCAGAAGCTCCATCCATCTCCTCTGTCTCAAGTTTAAATCCCTCTGTTGGAAGATGTACTTCAAACTCTTATGGTCGGTGTATATCTCGCACACTTCACCATACAGGTAGTGTCTCCAGATTTTTAGTGCAAAGACTACAGTCGCCATTTCCAAATCATGGGTGGGATAGTTCTGCTCATGCCTCTTCAGCTGCCTTGAAGCATAAGCCACTACTTTTCCATTCCGCATCAAAACACACCCTAGGCCAACTCTAGAGGCATCACAGTACA
Source organism: Hevea brasiliensis (assembly GCF_030052815.1). NCBI lineage: Eukaryota > Viridiplantae > Streptophyta > Magnoliopsida > Malpighiales > Euphorbiaceae > Hevea > Hevea brasiliensis. The sequence goes on along the minus strand of NW_026614883.1, from coordinate 67,927 downwards.
CGGTGTATCCTTCACCGCTCATAGGTAGTGTTAACACAGGGGCAATGGTTAGACACTCCTTATCCTCATCATTATAACTGACTCTATCGAGCTCTCTTCCTGTCCTTTGCATCTTATCCACTTCCCTTTTCCTATTTTTGGTATTGTTGGTATCATTTCAACCTGCTGTACTTATTCCTTAATTTTAGTCCTATCTCATCCTTACACCTTTTCCTTCAAAGATGTCTATCCCATCATCAACTTTAACTTTCTTTTTATTTCTTAGTCTTATCTTGAATACTAGTTTCATTACTTCAAGAATTCTAACCCTATGATTTACTCCTACCAGCACATTCTTCACCTTATGTAACACTTATAATTACCCATAGAAAATTTTTTTTTTTTCTTGTATCCCCTTTTTTTCCAACTTAACTATCAGAACATTATCATTCCCTATCAGCCTTAGTAGGAAATTGCTTATCCTGGATGAATATGAGCCCCATAAACTATAAGTTCCATCTGAACTAACACGACTGTAGGAAATATGTGTCATGCCTTAATTCCAAACAAGATACTTCACGTGTTCATTCTCCTTAATATAATCATATATCGCCCATAGCTTTCTAAACTTCAACCTCAAATTACCCATCAAGAACAATTTCATCTATTGAATCTCAACCATAAATAGTACTTCCTCCAGCTCATAGTTTAAAACAGCTTTGCAAGCCTTAGTAGCTAACTCAATTTAACTCTGTCATTACTCTGTCCTTTCATACTTAATACTAGGTATGCACTTACCGTCATTCTCATATCGTGAAATTATGTATGAATTTGTGCCTACTAAACTCTCAATAACTAGGTCTCATTGACTCGCTTTTGTTCCTTATATAACCTTCTAGAACCAAAAGCACAAGCTAAACTTGAAAAGAAAGAAAATATCCTCTTATATTCAACTACACCCGATTGTCATATTATAACGTTTCACCTAAGTTTCTTGGTCTTTATCTCCAAATTTCATCATCTCCTAGCACAATTATGCTCTACCTATAAGTTATCATCTGCATAAACCCTTTATCGTACCATTTTCCTTCTTGACATAATATTTTATAATTTATTAACTTTACTTATACTCGACCTATGATTCATATCTATCATCGTTTTTATTGTGCCCTTAACTTTTGTTGATTCCTGAAAGATTTCTCTCACTAATAAATTCTTCCAACACTAATTCCACCCTTATCTAGGGTCATTAATTTAATCCCTTAGACTGACTTTTATTCAACTTACTGCTTACTAACTTCTCTTTCTCTACCTATTTAGGTAGTCCGCAATACCATCGCACACCTTCTAACATTTACTCATTATTATTGTATTCCATACCTCCATCACTTTTCTCACTAATGTGATCCCATTTTGGGTTTTCCATCCTTGTCATTCTCCTTGCCAAGAATAACACTTAGCCTATCCTATATCTTAACTTTGTTCCTTTTATTATGCGCTCTTTAGGTTGTCCTTTCATTTATTTCCTTTGTCTTACCCAAAATAGAACTTGACTATTCTATCACTGGTTCCATTATAATTACTAACATAATAGTCAGTACTTGCTAACTATATCTTCAGAGTCTCTATCGCGTTATCATATGTCCGTATACTCAGATTTGGTCCTTTGACCACTCTAGCTAGTACTTCCACTAGCATTTAGATTATATTGCATCTGCAATCAATTGCCCAAACTTTCATTCTGCACTTTCTTTATCCATTGGCCTTCTGTGATTGATCTTCGCTAATTTATTACTCTTAACACTATTATAATTAGATTATACTATTGTTTTGAATAATTTGAAATTAGAAAGGAACTCAGCAAATTACAGTCATACTTTTATTGTATGATCTCTATTCTTATCCTTTAACTTACATAATACCCTTACTACCTCGAGAACTGATTCTGCAGTAATTTTATTTATTATTATTTTTATTATTATTATTATTATTATTATTTTCCATGTTTACTCAATTCCAAAACTTAAGATTTCGGGCACCCAAACCCGTCATCCAATTCAAAGGATTTACATCCATCGTGATCTGATTATATATGATTCCTATGATGGAACTTGTATCCTCTCCAGGATACCCGAGCCAACTACTCTCTACCACACTCTACAGTCCCATCTGGGACACTATTCCATAAGTCATCATTATCAGTAATAACCTTCGATCCATTCTGAAAAGATAGGACTATATCCTAACTTGCTGCAACAAAGGTACTACATCTACCACCTTGCCTGAACCATGTCAAGTTAATGACTCTTTTATCATATCATAGCTCTATAAATCATCAATTCATAGTTTCGACCTTCTCTAGGTAGTAGAGTTGTACTTTATTCCATACTGATACACACAAGGTATACTATTCTCACTCTATAAGTGTCACCTTTACTTTGCAACTAGTCCGAAACCTCTGGTCTGATGGCAACTCTTGATGAAACTCTAGCTCATGTCAGTAATTGAGTCACTGACTCTAGTTATCACCCAACTGTGACCTTTCAATATTCTAACTCTAAACTCTTAGCCAGGAGTTCCCAACTCCTCTGCAAATATAGAACTCTGTTCTGGCATAACTGTACCAAAACAGAAGCCATCTCAAACACCCTCATTATGGAGCACCACGGGGATGCACGCAGCTCTACACAATAATCTCATGTCGGTACTGTAATCTGCAGCTTACAGAGCAGACATCGAGAATATTGTATAGTTACTACGATACGTCCTGACAGACTAGGTCTCCTAATTTCTTATCTCTCCTAAATCTTCTATTATCACAAACTTATTCTCGATCGGGTCATCTACCGATGACCGCCAGAGTGGTATCCTCATCCTTATCTAGGGCAACTGCATACTTTTAAGACTCACTTTTATGTACTCGTGTCTTACACGAAATGGGCACACCATTTAAACCCATACTGACAAAAATATAATATTTCTTGGAGTACGTATCCTCATGATAGATCTCACATGTCTACAAACTCTATTTCACATTTCTGTGTACTCCACGAAAATCAAGACACTAACTGAGGTAATCTTATATTTCCCGAGGTATAACGTAGAATCTAGAAACAAAGAATTACAGGAAAAGACGAAACAGAATCCTATACTCCGCATGTGACTCCTAGTAGACTCTTCCCAACACTTAGATAATTTTTCCCTATGAATGGAGCCTAAGCTCGATACCACATTTGTCACGACCCAACATATGGGCAGGACGGGAACTAGGAACTGGGCCAGCCTAAAGCCCCCGAGGCCCGTAGTAAGCCTAACTGTTCATTAACCCAACTCTAAGGCCCATTGGGCCCAAATTCAAGAAAACAAACGGACAGAGTCCGGCCATAAAATGGACTTTCCAACGGGGAGTTTTCGACTCACCCGACCTGTAAACACAATAAACCATCCATTGGGGAGCTCAGCTCACCCTCCACATACTCATCAACATAATAATAAATGGGAGCTCGGCTCATCCAATCCATCAAAACAGACTTAAAATATTAAGTTTACAGGTCCAACATGAATATAATATTACAGACCAAATTCAAATAATTACTGCTAACACATGCAGAAATTCTAGGAGTAAATAAAATTACACAAATATCGATAAACAACCTGCGAAGTATAAAAGCAGGTTAACCCAGAATAAATATCCTCCTGTGGCTCAGTAAAATTTTTGAACAGAGTGAGCGCTCGACTCAGAGTAAAATATCAATCTTAACTATAATCTCTATTACTATCTGAACTAATGCAGAGTGTATAGTGATATGAATCATAAACAACATTTTCACTTCATAACATCAATAAGGTAATTTGGAGCAGTCACACAGCCTATAGTATCAATCATAAGATATGGGAGCCGATCCTATACTGACTCTCTTAAATCCAACCCGGTGCCGAATTACTCAAGCTCGGACTTCCACTTAATAACCAAATCGAGGGTCCCAAATAATTACTCAAGCCGTGACTACCCCTCGAAGGAATGGGTCCAAGCGAATTACTCAAGCCGTGACTACCCCGTCCTATCCATAGTCCACACCACATCACACGCACGCCAACGCACGCACACTGCTCCAAATTACTACAACAACATCCATGGCATATTAATAGTTATGAATGCAACATAAATCGTGCCTAGAGTTTAACTAAATAAATATATGCATATAAGTGATGCATGGGCATGCTGAACATATAATAATATCGAAATTACAATTAAAATTAATATTTTACTCACAGACTTGACGACAAATTACTGTGGCGGCTGGGCGGAGGAAGAAGGCTGTCCCGGCTCACCTGACAATCATATTACATTTATTTAATACAATCTGACTCAATACAAATAAAGAAAAAGACCAATTACGTCCTAAGTCGTGCCGAAAATCCGGTAGAGTCTCCCCTATACCTAGGACCTACCCAACCTGCAAAAGGGTTCAAAACACACTTCTATACTCACAATCCATATAACAATAGTTCAATCATATCACATAGCCCTACTTGGCCACATAAAATCAGTCATACAACACAATACGCAAAATTTAAATTTAGTCCTTAATATTGATCATATATGCAAAAACTGCCCAAACAAGCTCTAAAAATTATAAAACTTTGCCCCGCGGTCCTTAGCAATATTACTAAGCTATTGCAAAAAGAATCATAATTTTCTAAGCTACCACGAATATTTTATGGATTTTTAATCCTATTTAAGCACTAGAAAATTACGTAAAAAGAAAGGTTCGGGTTTACCTTTGCCGATTCCGACTTCGGGAACGCGCTCGGGATGCCTGACAATGGTGGGGTAGCCAAAACCTCGATCCAATTCGGAGACTTTTCCAGAGTGCATGCGTTCGCGGAAATTCACAGATCCGGACAACTGTCGAATTTCCGCGAATTGAGGATACCTACACGAAGCCCAATAATAATATATAAAAAAATCAGGGGTGTTACATAATATCTCTGTAAATATGACACAGATAAATACACAATCATTTCCTTCATTATTTGTATTCTTTCTTCTAACAGGGACAAACTCCATTATAGTAAGAGGGAGTTAGTGAGGAAGAAGCTGTTGCAACGAGAACCAAAATAAGGTACCCACAAAGACTGAAGGTGCTACTTGAAGCCATTTGGTTAATTCTAACAGCGTACTATAGTGAACGTGTAAATGCTAATTCTGGATTCGAAGGCGAAAGATGTAGTGGTAGGTTTTGTGTGTCTCTTGGGCAAGGAGATATGGGTATATATATATATATATATATATATATATATATATATATATATATATGAAAGCATATGTAAACTTGAGTTTGACTTGGGCGGTGGATGTGACTATGTCCATGCAAGGGAAGGGAATGAGTAGTAGGCATTGTTATGATTTGGTCTTTGTATATTCGCAAGTTGTGTAGGTAGTAAGAATTAGCTGCTCTATTTCGTTGAAACCCGCCAAGTTTCTCCACTTTATTAAGCCAGCCTAAACGCGTAAGCAATTGGAAATGCGTAATTATGACTTCTCAATTTTATAATAATGTTGTTAATTTAAGCCATATTGGTATCTAATGGGGCAATAATAAGTCCATTTATGCTGACATGTAAATGAATTGACATGCTTGCTCGCGTGACCTCAATAATTGACATTAGTCACAATTTTTATGAGGAGAGGCAATTAATATTGGCTAATTATTAGATACACAGGAAGTATTAAAAATAGTGCTCCCTCTTTAATAGAAAAGTGAGTCCTCTCAGTAATATAGAAAGTGAGTCTTATATGATTATGAGAAATGATAGATATGCACTAGGTACACTTAATAATTTCTTATTAATATTTCTAAGCCTATTAGTGTATCTACTTTGATTAATGTTACAACTAATAAGTTAGCTTAATTATTAAGGGAGTTTAACTAAAAATATCAAATTCTGATCATCTAAAGAGCCTTTTTTTTTAAGATATAAATAGTTTATTTTTAATAAAAAAAACTATGGGTTTCATATATACCAAAAACTAATAATTATAATAATTATTTTACATAATTGAGTCAATAGGTAAATAATCAATGTTTTTATTTCATAGTACAGTAAGGTTAAAGATTCGAATTCTAACAGCCTTCATCTCTATTAATTCCTAATGATTTTCGAAATGAAAACGATATAAATCATTTTACATTAACATCGCAATACTAAACGTATAAACGTATATATTGTTAAATTTATCATCAGCCAATTCCATGTCAACCTTACTGGATGTCAGATTTAAATGTCAACGCATATATTGTTTTTTTTTTTCCTTATATATACGCATGCTAATAAATTTTTTTCCAACGGTAATAACTTCATTAATATAAAAGAAATCAATACATTCAAATTGGTTAACCAACTTTATAGAATAATAAATCATTATAAATAGTAAGAGAATATAATGACCGTGTGTGTGTGTATATATATATATATATAATCTTTCTTTGCTAGAATAGGAAGCCCTATTAATTAATCCATAATTAATTAGTAATCAAATTCGAATAAAAAAAATATATAAATATCATTTTTTTAGATAAAATAACACATTTTAAGGGATTCATACGATGCCTATTATTATTATTATTCTTTTAATCATCATTAGTCTAAACAAAGTTAATTATATCTTTCTGGCTTTGAAATATTTGGTGAATGCATGTGTATGGGAAGATGAGATGCTCTAATTAATAAGATTTAGGGGCAGTATTGTTAGAACATATCCTACATGAGAAAATCACGCTATTTCCAAATAGTCAACCAAAATTAATGATGAACTCAATTCAATATAAAATCGAAATATAAATATTTGGTACTCATATATTTAATAAATAGGTCTTATTTTGATATTACTTTTAAATAAATATTGGATGAAACCTTTTAGAGTTTTTTTTTTTAAGCCTTTCAGAGTTGATTTCATCAAACAACGTGTATCTATATACAGACACCATGATAATTGATACACATACATAATCCCACCTCTACAACCCTACTCCTATATGTATATATATATAAATTCAAGATACAGAATATATAATAAAATTCATCTAATAAATATATGAATATCATATATTTATATTATAAATTTGTCGTAGATCAGATCTAACAAAAACTTCTCATATAAAAATATGGCTTGGGAATAAGGAATGCGTAAGCTAATTCTTGAGGTGGATAATTAAAATGTTGTGGGAATGGTTACTGTTGCAGTCCACGAAAATTTTTTGTGGGTATAAATTTGTAAAACATAAAATAAATGGGTCTGAGGTTTACTAGATATGGATCCAGTGAGGACCCTCCAACGCTCAAATAAGAGTTAATATGAAAGAATAATATATCAAATTGATTAGGAAGAAGAATATATTTTCATAGATGATCTTATCTCTTTATATAGGATATAGATAATGGTTGGTTATAGTAAGTCTATTATATAATTATATAAATATTATTAACTAGCATAATTATAGAATTATATTTCTATTTATAGTGCATAGTTATAGGCATTTTTATATTTGGAAATTTTACTAATATTGTTTATCTTTAATCAATATTCTTTCCTTTTATTGAGTAAGTCTTACAGTGGTTGAATTGACTAAATGAATCTTATGGCTAAATCATTAAATATGATTAGACTCATAGGATATTCAAAAACCTGAGTTACTGAGTCTATATATATATATATATATATATATATATATGTTTTGGGGAGCTACATCACTTACTTATAGAAAGGAGGTGAAGGGAAGCAGCAAGAGTAATATTAATTAGTTTATTAAAGGATATGGCGATTGCTATAAAAATTAAGAGGTAGAGGTTATCACAAATGCCTAATTGATTGGCTAATTTCATAACGTAGTTATTGCTAGGCAATATTTTCTTTCAAGACAGACATGTGGGTATGTTTACTTAATTTGATTTTGCAGGGCTTTAGTGGTGTAGCTTGTTCAAGTAATATTGTGTTGCCTAATTTTGAGCTTTTCCCCCATAGAATTAAGAAAATCCACCATATATATACCTGTAAAGATTGTTCTTAATTAACTACATTCTAATGTATTTATTTATCTAATTTATATATTATAGATAATTTAAAACTACGATGAGTTTTTCGAGCCAGTCATAGCTAACGATTTTCACTAGTGATTACCTTTTTCTTTTTCTCTTTCTCTTTTGTTTTTTTTGTGTTTTTCCTATAATCTCAAGATTTATATCCTTTTAGAATAAATTTATATTTATCCTCAATTTATTTTTATCGATAAATATGATTTTTGTCACCTAATTTGGTATGATTTAATGTCTTATCTTTTGTGAGAATTTGGTATATTTCCTCTTTTTTGTGAGTTTTTGTTGTTTCCTTTGTTATTTAGATAGGAATTCAATGATAACAAATATAAACTTTCCCTTCATAATAATATCAAAATTTGATTGTTTCTAGATGGTTCATAGAAAAATCTTGGAGTCAAATAGTGGTAAATTACTACCGAGTGAAACATGTTTCCCGCCGGAATGACCAAATCAAATATTTTGTCAATAAGATTAACTCTTTTAAATTAAGATAATTGCTATATATTTTATATAAATTACTTATTTTAAATTTTTTTTATATAAAATTATAGTAGTATAAAATTTTATATTTTAGAATTATATTTTGTATCCGTTAAAATTTTATATTTTAGAATTATATTATGTATCCATTTAGTAAAAATTTTATACTTTTATTTTCTAAAAAAATTATGATATGATGAATATAAATGGGTGAACTCGGGTAATTGCTTTGATATTGATTATTAATTTAGTAGGTGAAATTGAAGTGTATATAATGCAATTAAGTCAATATTAATTTCAATTAAGTTCATAATTAATAGGATTTAGACACAAAGTTTCCAACTCTAAAAATATTTAGTGAGTGCTCATAGGTTTTTTAATTGATTACAACCAAACCAACATGGCAAACCGGCACATTCTTTGAAAATATGAAATTTAATTTAAAATAATCTTTATTCTTGATTTAAATTATTCCATGACTTAAATTTATTTAATACTCACGACCTGTCATTACAAGAAACATGGTATGAATAAAATCCAACAAGAAAATACTACTTGCTGTATCCTAAAATTAAAAATTAATTAATTAACACTTACAAAAAAACAATTAATTCAATTAACAGAGACTCTGTGCCATGCATATACCAGAGAATTAAGGATATATAATTTTCTCTAGCGTGCATGTATTATTTAGCATCAAAGTTGTAAAATAAATTCAACACTTCAAAAAAAAAAAATTATCTTCCGCAAATAGACAGCAATCACTTAGTTCACCTTCCTGCAGTTCAAACGAATTTGTCCTTTGTTTCCTGTCTGTGGTTTTATGTTTCCCATCTTAACCATAGACCTAGCAAAATTGGCAGAGAAAGCTTTGGCATTTGAGCTGTAAGTTTTTACTATACCATCAGTGGAGCCACCATTAAAAAGTTGATGATGCGAATGAAGAAGACCCTTTTTCTTGATCAAATTGGTAAAGTATGCAGTGTCAAATCGTGCAGGCGTTGGGTCAAGAGGAGATAGGGTCGAGTTGCCACCAGTGCGTGGACAAGTTGATCTTCGCTGTTGAGCAAATTTAGGGTCAATATTAGTTTCACTGTAGATTCGGTTCCCGAAGACAAAACATTGTGCAAACCCAATACTGTGGCCACCAGAGACAGCAACAAGGTCTCTCTCGTTGAGACCTTGGTTTTTGAAGTTGTTAATAAGTGCAGGAAGGTCCATAAATTTGCACAATCTTTCTTAATAATTTAATTCATGAAATTTTATTTTATTTACAATTTAATCGCTATATTTTTAAAATTTAGGCCTTATTAAATTAAAAAATTTTAAATTTAAATTATTAAAATATAAATTAATTATTTTAAGATCCTTAAAAATTTTGGTTAATTATAAAATTATTCATATATTTTACAAATTAATCCTTAAATATTATAACAATTATAAAAAAACTCTTATAACTTTGTAAAATGTTAATTATGTCATTATTATTTTAATAATATATAAATAATTATATATATTTATTAATTTATAATATTTTTAAATTATATTATATTATTATATATAAAAAATTAAAAAAATGAATTTGGATGTAAATTGTCATTAAAATAAAACTTCAATAACTAAATTATTTTTATATTAAAAATAGAGTTAAAAATATTTTAATATTTTTGCTAAATTTAATAAGAAAATAATTGTAATTATAACAGTAAAGAAGAACTTGTAAGTTTATTAAAATGTCAAATGACTAAATTACTTTATTTTAAAATTATAAGAACTAATTTATAGGTTTAACTAAATCTCATTGATTAAATTATTAATAAAATAAAATTTTAGAGACTAAATTATTTTTATATTGAAATAGAATAAGGGCATTTGGTTATCTTTTCTAGAAATAACAGTAACTTAATGGGTGGATCTTAATCTTGGTAGTGGAGCTGATTTTCACACAAACTTTATTGGTAAGTCGTTCTTATTGTGAGAGTTTTACTTGAATATAACTCTCGTCTCAAAGATAAATACGTTTCATTTGCATGTATATAACGTGTTTAATAAAAAAAAATAATTTGATAAAATTTAAATTCTTACATCTGTTTTTTTTTTTTTTAAATTATTATTACAAATGTACCCACAAAGACAGAAAATGCTACTGAAGCCATTTGGTTAATTAATTCTATCAGCGTAGTATAGTGAATGTGTGAATGCAAATTCTGGACTCTTAAGGCGAATGATAAGGGTATGGATATAAGGGTATTTATATGAAGAGCATATGTAAACTTTAGGGTGACTTGGGCGGTGGATGTGACTGTTTCCATGCAAGGGAAGCGAATGAGTAGTGGGGATTGTTTTGATTTGGTCTTGTACATTTGCAAGTTGTGTAGCTAAGCAAGTGTAAAGTATTAGCTGCTATTCGTTGAAAGCCGCAAAGTTTATCCGCTTAAGTAAACCAACCTAAACGCGTGATCAATTGAAAATGCATAATAATGACTTCTTAATTTTATATTAATGTTGTTAATTTAAGCTTTTTGGGGGAATAATAAGTCAATTTATGATAATGAATTGACATGCTAGCCCGTGTGAAGGATCTCAATAATTGACATTAGTCACAATTTTATGAGAAAGACGATTAATATTTCTAAACCTATTAGTGGATCCACTTTGAATATTACTGTTACAGCTAATAATAAGATAGCTTAATTTTTAAGGAGTTTAATTAAAAATATCAAATTCTGATCATACATAAAGAAAAGTAATTTCTCTTATTTTATGGGCAAAATTTTTTTTTATTTTTAATAAAATAAAAAAATGGATTTTATATACTGAAAATTAATATATGATATTAATTATTTTACATAATTAAGTCAATATATACCTGTAAGGACTGTTCTTAATTATTTGCATTCTAATCTATACATCCATCTAATTTGTAAATGACACATTATTTAAAATTATGATAAATCATATGTATAATGTTAAATTCACATAATAAGCAAATTTTTAACGAATTAATATCAAAAAATAAATCAAACAGGAAAGAGATGAGACAGATACTACAAAACATATGAAGATAATGCCATTGGCACCATCATTAGTACAAGGGTATAAATCTAAAACAGCATCTGTTTTGAAAGAAGCTACTTCACAATGCAAAATACCATCAACTGCCAGAAACTAACGTACTCAAAACCAATTGTTATATATATATATATATATATATATATATATATATATATATATATATATTTGCTTATGTTGATGAGATTGCAAATTCTTTTAACAATTTAGGCTCTGTGAAATGTTATTATCCCTATAGTGAGGCCAGGAAGGCAGGGGTCAAAAACTTTCCGTAAGTTGCCAATGATCAATGGATATTTGAAAGAGGAAAATTGAAGACAATGGCGGACGAAGTTGGAAAGTGCAAGGAAATCTTATCAACAGTGACAATGTTCTTAGTTACCATCCTGAATTCATCATTCTTCTATCAACTGCCAGAAACTAACGTACTCAAAACCAATTGTTATATATATATATATATATATATATATATATATATGTTAATCTGAGGCACGTAGAAGAATGATGAATTCAGGATGGTAACTAAGAACATTGTCACTGTTGATAAGATTTCCTTGCACTTTCCAACTTCGTCCGCCATTGTCTTCAATTTTCCTCTTTCAAATATCCATTGATCATTGGCAACTTACGGAAAGTTTTTGACCCCTGCCTTCCTGGCCTCACTATAGGGATAATAACATTTCACAGAGCCTAAATTGTTAAAAGAATTTGCAATCTCATCAACATAAGCAAATATATATGTATTGGTCGGATAACTATACGTACTCTCAAAATTTTTGTGAGTGCTCAAAGGTTACTTAATAACTACCAAACCAACATGTCAAACTGGCACATTCTTTGAAAACATGAAATTTTTAAAATAATCTTTATTCTTGATTTGAATTATTCCACAACTTAAATTGATTTAATACATACGACCTGTCATTACAAGAAACAAATGGGATGAGTGAAATCCAAAAAGAGAAAATACTACTTTTTTTTTAGTAAATTGCAATCCAACACTTTGAAAAAATATTGTAATCTTCCACAAATAGACAGCAATCGCTCAGTTCACCTTCCTGCAGTTCGAACGAATTTGTCCTTCGTTTCCTGTCAGCGGTTTTATATTCCCCATCTTAATCATAGACCTAGCAAAATCGGCAGAAAAAGCTTTGGCATTTGAGCTGTAAGTGTTTACTACACCATCAGTGGAGCCGCCATTAAAAAGTTGTTGATCCGAATGAAGAAGACCTCTTTTCTGTATTAAATTGGTGAAGTATGCAGTGTCAAATTGTGCAGGTGTTGGGTCCAGAGGCGATAGAGTCGAATTGCCACCAATGCTTGGGCAAGTTAATCTTCGCTGTTGTGCAAATTCAGGGTCAATATTAGTTTCATTGTAGATTCGGTTCCTGAAGACAAAACATTGTGCAAACCCTATAGTATGGCCACCCGAAAGAACAACAAGGTCTCTTTCGTCGAGACCTTGGTTTTTGAAGTTGTTAATAAGTGCAGGAAGGTCCATAAATGGCGATGGGATGTCACTGTCTGCCTTTGCCCTGCTAGCGGTAGTTGAGTCTCTCCTCCCAAGTTCCACGTTCCATGTTGGCCCTCCAAGCTGCATATTTTTCATATATATTAGCCATCACTAATTGCCATAATTTAGGTTCTACTTTCATATATCATACATGTTTAATTTTCTGCAACAAGCATTAGAGATAATATAGCAATTACCGCAACTACAGAATCGCGGGCTACGACAGCCAAAACGTCTGCGCAGGAGACCACGGAGCAACCACACACTTCGTCCACTGCCTGCTTAATCTGGTCGATAACTTCAAATCCTCTAGCAGAGTTTAAATTAGGGCGAGCATTCTTTTCACTGTCAATAGTGGGTGAAGGATCCAGAAGAATTGATGCATCACAGCCCTGCATGTATTACCAATAAAAGCCAAATCATTAATAAATTATAATTAATAACTTGATTAATTATCATGAAATGATCAAATTTAAATGAGAAATTGGGAAAATGCAGTACATTAACAAAACAGTCGTGGAAATGCAGGCGTAGTAAAGAAGCACCCATCCGCTGTTCTTTGTACACTGCAGCCTCAACGAGTCGTTTAATGGTTGGTAAAGCTTCGGGACACACGCTGTCATAGTAATAAGGAGAAAGCGAAGATGAAGATACACTAGCAACAGCAGCAGCCAATATAATCAAGGCAGAAAGATAAAAGATGCCGCCATGCGAAGCCATGCTTATTGCTTAGTAATTGATGAATTGTGAACTCTGAAAAACTAAGGTGACAGCAAGGTATGTATGAGATTAGGGTGCTTCTTCCGTATTCATCAATGGTTGGTATTTATAGATAGGGAAAGACAAGAGTTTGGTTTCTTTTTCTTGGACTTGGCCAACTCCTAGATGGCTTAGCTTCTGAGAATCTAAGAGTTGCAAGAAACCTTCGGATTCTATCCATGGGGAAATATTAACTGTAGTTTTAAGGAATTGTTTGATCTGGTCATGTATTTTAAAATTTCTCCGTGTACAGACTGTCTAATGTCTGCCTTGATATGTTAACAACCTCTCATTTCTCCGCAATAAATTAATCTGAATTTGATAGATTGGAAATATAAAATTTTTGGCCACTTGTCTAGGCAGGTGAGCTTTTGTTAGAAGCAGCATCTTATCCACATCGATATGGTCAGCACATTCCTATACTACTAATTGATAGTGTCTTAAACAATGTATTTAGTAAGATCGCTGCATTATAATCAGATAATGTAATGCAGCACATAAACGTCGACCAAAATTATAAATTAAGAAAGAATAGAAGTTTTAATATATGCTAATAAACCTCCACTGGTTAATGGCTCCGAAGGAGTAGGTCAGTCATCCATATGTGAAATTTCCATAGCATTTGCTTCTCCAACAACTATTTTGTCATCAATTACATTTGCATAATGATTTTAAGGCATGACCAAGTAAAAATGATATTAATAAAATAAATAAATATATATATATATATATATATATATATATATATATATATATATATATTGTTAAACATAATTATTCATCAACACTGCCATTAAGATATCATTAAGCTTAATTTATGCCTTTTTAATTCTTCTAAAAATTCTTATCTAAACTTAATCCACCATATATTCAATATATACACATATGAGATTCATATATTTAATGAGTATATCTCATCATACATTTTATATTTTGAATCCATAATAAATAAAGTTTAGACAAAAAAAAAAATCTTAATTTCTCTTAGGTTGAAGCCGCGTATTATTTATTGTTGAATTGTTTCTGGACAAAAGTTTGGGGTTGGCTATTAGTTGATTGCTTCTCAAGTAACTTCATTCTTGTTTATTCAAAACCTTGTCATGAAATTTTTATTTCTTTTTTTATTTTATTCTTTTGGGTTATGAAAGGGAGTGTCAATTCAAATACTACCCGACCAAATTACAGGCCTTGTTAGCTAATTTCTCTTCCAAAACTTGAACCAGTCATGCAAAACTCCTTAGTTCTATTGGCATGATAGCATATATACGAAGTTTGTTAGTATACCATATATGGACGGATGGATCAATAAAATTGCAGCAATTAGTTAATTGGTGACCCCGTGTAGCTCAAAATGAGCATTGATTTTGATGATAACAAAACTCAAACAGAATCTATCTAACCCAACTTTAAAGTGATGTGTAGATTTTTTGTCTTATTCCTAAAGTAACTTTGAAGTTGCATCTAAGGAGAAAGGATACTCAAAGGCATTTCAAGACAAATTCAAAATGAGAAAAGAACAAGACTATGGAAGCCAAGACTCAAAGAAAATGTATGAAAGGCATAGTATTAGAGATTGAGTCTTAGGTCTTTTGTGAAAAGAATAAATGAGAACTTAGTCGAATGGAGCTCAAAAATAAAATTTTATTTTCTGATTACTTTTTCTCATCATGACCTTGGACATTACTATTGAAACATTTTACATTGCAAGTTGAGACGTGCAGCTGTTGATTTAGTTTGCTAGCTGGTTTGCTAAAATTTTTAGTTTGCTAATGTGTTTGCTAAAAAAATTAGTTTACTAATCAGTTTACTGACTGCTACCAATATTTCATTAGTTTACTAATTGATCAGAGCTGCTCAACTTCGCACAAAAGGATAAAATAACGGCCATTTTGTCTTGGGAAGTGTGAATAACGTTCCAAAAGGGTTTCAAATGGTGTAAAATGATTTGAGACTATAAATACACCTTCTTTACTTCTTTACTTCATTTACACTTGATGAAAGCTTACATTTGAACTCCAACTTTGATTTTTCATTTATTGCTTTCATTCAAGAGCTTTAAAGTCTTTGAGCTACCATTGGCAAATCAACTCATCTCTTCTTTATAGTTTGATTTGTATTGAGTAAGAGTGAGTGTTGAAACATTAAATTGCATTTAAGAGAGGTTGTACAAGCACCTATTGAAGCTTGAGAGAGTAAGTGCTTGTGATAGCACTTGTGAAGGTTTCAAGCTACCTTGGTAAAAGCTTGGTGTTGAAAAGTTGTAAAGGGCTTTTGGTCTCTTGCCTTCAAAAGAGCAAATAGTGGAGAGAAGACTCAAAGAGGGTTCTTTGAGAGAGTGGATGTAGGCTAGTTAAGCCGAACCTCTATAAAAATAGTTGTGTTTGATCTCTCTAACCTTGACCTCCTTATTTTTGTGCAATTTAAATTTTACTTTTTATACATGATATTGAATGTTGGTTGAATAGATTGAATTGATAAACTTGAGGACATATTGAGTGACTTGAGAAATTAGTTGTATATTGTATGATACATGTTTTGTTAGATATTGCCATATACATTGATTGAGGCTTGAATTGTAACTTAGGAACACATTGTTGAAATACATATTACTTTCATTATATATATAGAAAAGCATCTAGTTGAATAAAGTCACAATTTTTCATTAGGCTACAAGCAAGAGCCGAAAAATTGTTAAAGTCCAATTCACCCCCCTCTTGGACTGTTTTGGGACAACAAATTGGTATCAGAGCCTGGGTTCTCTTGCTTAGGGTGTTACAACCTTAGAGTGATCCATAATGGCTGGTTCATCTAGCAATACTGCCGGTATACCCGCACCATTAGCTGAAGGCTACTCAATCACTAGACCACCACTCTTCAATGGCACTAATTATTCATTTTGGAAAGTAAGAATGAGAAATTTCATACAATCTATAGATATTGATGCATGGAAAATTATTAAAAATGGTCCACATGTTCCTCAAAAGAATGGTCCAGGAACTACAAAAGTTCCAAAACTTGAAGATGAATATGATGACAATGATTGGAAGAAAATTTTCTATAAATGCTAAAGCTATTAATATTTTGCATTGCTCACTTGACCTTAATGAATACAATCGTATTTCAGGATGTCAATCTGCTAAGGAAATTTGGGATAAGCTTGAAGTCACTTATGAAGGAACTGATGTCGTCAAAGAGTCCAAAGCAAACCTTCTTATTCGAGATTATGAGCTATTTGAAATGAGGCCAGGAGAATCAATTGCGAATATGAGTACAAGGTTTACTGATCTTGTAAATCTTCTCAAAGCGCTTGGTAAAAAATTTGAGGAAGCTGAACTTGTGAAGAAAATTCTTAGATCACTTCCAAAATCTTGGGAAGCAAAAACAACAGTTATCCAAGATACCAAGGATTTCAAAACATTCACTTATGATGAACTCATTGGATCTCTCATTGCACATGAAATGGTATATAAAAAAGATAAAGTTGAAAATGAGCAAAAGAAGAAGAAAAGCATTGCTCTCAAGTCAAACAAGGATGAAGATAAGAAGAAAGGAGTTGCATTCAAAGTTGACTCAAGTGACAACTCAAGTGCTTCAAGTGATGATGATGATGAAATGGCTATGCTTGCAAGAAAATTCAAAAGAGCTTTCAAGAAGGGAGGAAGCAAATACAAGAAATTCTTGAAAAAGTATACTCCCAAGGATAAACACTTCAGGGATTCAAAAGAAGAAATTGTATGTTATGAGTGTCACAAACCTGGACATATCAAGCCCAAATGTCCATTACTCAAAAAGAAGAAAGGAAAAGAAGATAGGAGCAAGAAAGCTATGAAAGTAGTATGGAGCAACAATGAAGAATCTTCAAATGATGAATCAAGTGACAAAGAAACTGCTCTTCTTTGTATGATGGCACTTGAAGAGAAAGTCGAGAGTTCACAAAAGGAAGAAGAAAGTGACAATGAGGTTGTTTCAAAGGGATGAAGGAAAGTGATAAATGGTATATAGATAGTGGTTGTTCAAAGCACATGACCGGTGAAAAGGACAAGTTTTCAGAAATTACAATGAAAGATGGAGGATATGTAAAATTTGGAGATAAAGGGAAAGGAAAAATAATTGGAAATGACACAATTGGAACC
Source organism: Hevea brasiliensis (assembly GCF_030052815.1). NCBI lineage: Eukaryota > Viridiplantae > Streptophyta > Magnoliopsida > Malpighiales > Euphorbiaceae > Hevea > Hevea brasiliensis. The sequence continues at coordinate 49,891 of NW_026614883.1, read as the reverse complement.
AAACCTTGTATTGAAGATGTGTCGCTTGTTGAAGGTTTGAAATACAACTTGCTAAGTGTAAGCCAACTCTGTGATAAAGGTTTTGAGATAAAGTTTACTTCTTCTCTATGTACAATCAATAACTTAGATAATGATACATTGTTCATTGCCAATAGATCTAATAATGTTTACTTGCTTGACATGAATAATTTTGAAACTAATCATGGTACATGTCTAGTATCTCTTGATAACTCTAGTTATTTGTGGCATAGAAGACTGGGTCATGCAAGCATGCATACACTCTCAAAATTATCTCAGAAAGAACTTGTTAATGGTCTTCCTAAGATTAATTATGAAATGAATTTCAATGTAGAGCACGTGCACTAGGAAAGCATACTAGAGCATCTTTTAAATCTAAAAATATTGTGTCTACCACTAGGCCACTAGAATTGCTTCATCTTGATTTATTTGGACCCGTAACTCCAACTAGTCTTGGTGGGAAGTCATATGCTTTAGTTATTGTTGATGACTATTCAAGATATACATGGACATTTTTCCTTGCTCACAAAGATGAAACTTTTGAAAAATTCACCTCTTTTAGTAAAATGGTTCAAAATGAAAAAGGCTTTTGCATCTCATCTATAAGAAGTGACCATGGAACTGAATTTGAAAATCATTTATTTGAGAAGTATTGTGATAAATATGGAATCAACCATAATTTTTCAGCTCCTAGAACACCACAACAAAATGGAGTTGTAGAAAGAAAAAATAGGACTTTATAAGAAATGACTAGAACTATGTTGAATGAAAATAATTTGCCAAAGTACTATTGGGCTGAAGCTGTTAATACATCTTGCTATGTGTTGAATAGAGTTTTGATTAGACCAATTTTGAAAAAGACCCCCTATGAGCTGTGGAAAGGAAGAAAACCAAATATCTCATATTTCAAAGCATTTGGTTGTAAGTGCTATATTTTAAATAACAAGAAGGATAACTTGAAAAAATTTGATGCTAAATCCGATGAAGGAATCTTTCTTGGGTATTCAACATAGAGTAAAGCCTATAAAGTGTTCAATAGAAGAACTTTAGTTATTAAGAAAACCATTCATGTTTTGTTTGATGAGACTAACCCTTCTATCGAAAGGAAAAATGTTTGTGATGATAATAATGAGCTGGTTTTTGGAAAAGAAAATATAATATCAAGTCAAGAAATGGAACAAATTGATGAAAAAGATGAAGAAACTCAAGGAGAAACTACAATAGATGTCCATGATGCCAATGAAGATCAAATCAATGAAGAAATGCCAAATTTGGAAGAATTACAAGTAAATGAGCCCCAACATGAAGATTTACCTAAAGAATGGAGATTCCATAGAAATCATCCCCAAGAAGACATTATTGATGATCCATCTCAGAGGATGATAACTAGAGCACAATTGAGAAGATATTTTGGTAATGTTGCTTTTGTTTCACAAATTGAACCTAAATGTTTTGAAGATGCTCAAAATGATGAAAGTTGGATTCTTGCCATGCAAGAAGAACTAAATCAATTTGAGAGAAATAAAGTTTGGAATTTAGTGCCTAAACCAAAAATCATTCAATTATTGGTACTAAATGGGTTTTTAGAAATAAAATGGATGAAAAAGGCAATGTTGTTAGAAACAAAGCTAGACTAGTGGCTCAAGACTACAACCAAGATGAAGGGATTGATTTTGATGAAACATTTGCTCCAGTTGCTAGAATTGAAGCTATTAGAATGTTGTGTGCCTTTGCATGTTACAAGGATTTTATGCTTTATCAAATGGATGTCAAGAGTGCATTTTTAAATGGTTATATTAATGAGGAAGTGTATGTTGCACAACCTCCAGGCTTTGAAAATCATGAGCATCCAAATCATGTTTATAAACTTACTAAAGCCTTATATGGTTTAAAACAAGCTCCTAGAGCATGGTATGAAAGGCTTAGTAAATTCCTTTTACAAAATGATTTTCAAAGAGGCAAAGTGGATACAACACTTTTTATTAAGAAGCATCATAATGATATGCTCATTGTGCAAATTTATGTTGATGATATAATTTTTGGTGCTACTAATGAATCTCTTTGCAAGAAATTTTCTAAGATTATGCAGAATGAATTTGAAATGAGCATGATGGGTGAGCTCACATTTTTTCTTGGACTTCAAATTAAGCAAATGAAAGATGGCATCTTCATAAATCAATCAAAGTACATCAAGGATATGCTAAAGAAATTTAAAATGGAAGATTTGAAGAGCATGGGCACTCCTATGAGTTCAACAATAAAAATGGACAATGATAAAAAAGGTAAAAAGTGGATACCAAGCTTTATAGAGGTATGATTGGCTCTCTTTTGTACCTTACTGCATCTAGACCAGACATACACTTTAGTGTTTGCATGTGTGCAAGATTTCAATCATGTCCTAAAGAATCCCATCTAAGTGCAGTTAAAAGGATCTTTAGATATCTCATTGGCACACACTCAATTGGTTTATGGTATCCAAAATGTGAATCATTTAATCTTGTTGGTTATAGTGATTCCGATTTTCTTTGGAAGTAGATTGGATAGAAAAAGCACTTCAGGTACTTGTCAATTTCTTGGTCTTGCACTAGTTTCTTGGCACAGTAAGAAACAAACTTCAGTAGCTTTATCTACAGCTGAGGCAGAATATATAGCTGCTGGTAGTTGTGTTGCTCAAATTTTATGGATGAAACAACAATTGGAAGATTTTGGTTTAAAATATAATCTTGTTCCAATTAGATGTGACAACACAAGTGCCATAAACTTGATCAAAAATCTAGTCCAACATTCAAGAACAAAACATATTGAGATCAGACATCATTTTATTAGAGATCATGTTCAAAATGGAAATATCAAAATAGAGTTTGTTGCCTCTGAAAATCAACTTGCTGACATTTTTACAAAACCACTTAATGAAGAAAACTTTTGTAAAATTAGAAGAGAAATTGGTATGTGTGAACCACTTGCTTGAGTGATCTGCTATGATATAAGGTTGCTGAGAAATTTCTAAAGAACATTAGCTAACTTGTTTGTGTACTCGAGAAATCAGTTTACTAAGTTGTATGCTAATGTTACGTGACTAAAATTAGTTTGCTATATCGTGTATTGTTCAAATTTCAAACCAAAAGGTGATTGTGCTTGAAATTCTCTGCGTGTCCAGCAGTGCACTTATCTTTTCACATTTGATATCACATTCTCAGTGCTGTGTCAGACATATAGAAATATATATTTGTGCATATAAAGATAGATAGACTTGTTTGAAATAATAATAATAAAAAAAAAAGAAAACAGGCTCAGATAAAGTACACTGGAATAGAAAAGCGCGGGACTCAAGAGAACTTAAATCCTCTGCCACACGAAACCGTCACCCTCTCTCTCCTCTGCATTGATTCACGACATTTCACCTCCAAAACAAACCCATTTTCTTTCTGGCAAAACAAACCCATTCTCATCTATCCGCTCATCTCTCTCTTCTCTTCTTCGTTCTTCACTTACCGAAAAGCCATTGTCAGATTTCACCATTTTTTTTATGTTGATGGCTCGTGCAAAACGCAAATCCCCTGTTGCTGCTGCTGCTTAGTCATCCTCATCAGCCTCCGACGATATCCCTGTCGCCACATTATGAAAGAAATTGAAGGGAAAGAAGAACTTACCTGAATCGAAATCAACCAGTGCATATTCCGACCCATCCACGCCTGTCGAACCCACTGTATCAGCACCAGAAAAGAAAAAGAAGCGAAAAATGCGAGGGATTGGTACCCAACGCAAAAATGGTGCTTCCAAATCTTTGGGTTCAGTGGACAAGGCATTGCTAGATTGTAAATTTGTCAAATGGGAGTACTTTGGACAGGTAAATTTTCAATTCAAAGAACTTTTTGAGTTTCAAGGATGGATGGATGTTTGTGAATGTACAAATGAGTATTACCCTAGACTTGTTCAAGATTTTTATAGGACTTTAAGAACAGTTGATGATGAGGACAAATTTGAGGTTGTTTTGAATGACAGTGTATATGGTGTCTCTGTTGAAATGATAGCTACGGCTTTGAACTTGCCTAATGATGGAAATAAAATTTCCACACATAAAGATGTTGCTAGGGTGGCAGGATTTAATTTGGTTGAGTTTGAAAGCGAAGTATTCCTGCTAACTTGCCACACACATGAAAAGTCCACTAGCACAAAAGCTTTTCAACATATCAAAATCATTCACAGTATGGTGAACTACATTTTCTGTCCCAAATCTGGTAGCTATGGTTATTTGAGTCACCTAGACATGTGTATTATGTGGCACATTGTTAACAAAGTAAGGATGAATTTGGCTTATTTGATTTTCAAAAACATGTGCAAAGCTTATGGGATTGGAAAACTGCCTTATGCACATCTCTTGACTGCTGTGTTTAGAGAGCTGAATATAAATGTCTCTAGGGAAAGTTCTAGGACTGATTTGATTGTGCTTAGAGAAATTCACTCTGACACTGATGGAAGAAAGAAAAGGTTTGAAAAGGGTGGTTCTTCCTCAGCTAAGGTAGGTTCTGATTCTACAAATGAATTTATGAGTGAGCTTCAAGGGCTAAAAGCTGCTGTTAATGATCAGTTTAGTTCAACTCATCAGTCCATTGAACTTTTGAGAAAATTTATGGATGTGGTTGACTACAAAGTGAGTCACCTGCTTACTCAAAATGAGGAATTAAAAAGGCTAATTGTGGATCTTCAGCAGGCCAAGGAAACTGGTTTCCCAACTAAAGTTGAGGCTGCTACTCAAGTCTCTGCTGATCAGGGTGAAAGTAATAAGGTTGGTGAGTCTCCAGCTGGTGTGGCACATGAAAGTGACCAAGTAGCTGAACCTGAGCTTGAACCTGCAGTAGAAGCCCCTGTTGATCATGCTAGTGGACAAGTCATTGAACCTGAAATTGGTTCTACAACTGGTATACCTACTGAGCCTGATAGTGAAAAGGTTGTAGAACCTGAAGGTGAGCTGCCTGTTGAACCTCCAAGCGCACCACCTGTTGAACCTGCTGCTGCCCCTACGCAGCAATAAGAAGCCTCTCTAAAGGATCACCAAGCTAGTGCTCCATCTCAACTCTCTACAGCTGCTGTCCCTGCAGCCAAGAAAGGTAGAAAAAGAACCAAGTCGACCGTGTCAAATCCATATCTGTCACTAGCTGCCGCTCTTCAACCACCATCTGATGAAGATGAGCCATAAAAGGATGATCAATTGGCTGACCAAGAATCTCAGCCCCTTGCTGCTAAACCCACCAGGAAGAAGTTGGTGCCTTCTAAATCCACTCGCAAGAGCAAAAGACTAAAATGATTCCCATCTAATCTGGATTTTTAGTTTTCTATCTGCATTTTTAGTTTACTAGTCTGTTTGCTACTATGGGTTTTTAGTTTGCTACTGTTCACCTTACTGCATTTAAATTTGGGCTAACATGATTCTTTTTGGGTTATTTTCTCCTATTTCCTTTTTGATTGATGACAAAAAGGGGGAGAATAGGATGGATATGGTTATATGTGTTTATACTTGTGTTGATGGACATGGATATGTGTTGATACTTGTGTTAATGGATATGGATATTATGTGAATAGGTGTTTAAAGGATGGATGTGTTGATACTTAGATATGTGTTTATACTTGTGACAAATGGAAATGCTTTTTGAGAATATTGTGAACATGCTTTATAGCATAAACTCAGGGGGAGCTTATGTACAGAAAATAGATTTCTTGGAAATTATGTGCATATATTTAGGGGGAGCATTTTCAGCATACTATACTGCTTGGATTTACATACTCACATAAACTTTCACACACTTTTATTTTTTATTGTTGACTCAATTGAGTTTTGTCATTATCAAAAGGGGGAGATTGTTGACCCCGTTGATGCATACATTTTGCATAGTCATTTAGGTTTAATTTCATAGCCATTTTATTTGATTATTAGTCAATTTTTAGCTAATTTCATTAGTTAATTAGTTAGTTTTTCATAATTGTCAATTATAGATTAATTTGTAATTTTTACTTTGTTTTGTAGGAAAAATGGTGTTTTGGAAGGACTAAAAAGAAATTTTGCCATTGAGGAGTTATCTCTACAGCCAAAGATGTCAAAAACAAGTTTTAAAGTTGAAATATGCATTGGCCAAATTGCGCATAACTTGCCGCATAAGCCATACAGATCTGCATAAGGAGAAAAATCACTGTTCCAATACCTGCCGAATTGTGCATAAGGAGAGTGCATGGCTTATGCAGATTCATGCCCCCTTATGCAATCTCACGGAATTGTGCATAACCTATGCACCTGGTCATGCAGTTTCGCATAAGTGAGCCAGAAACCAGCCGAAAACTGCATAAGGGACTGCATGACTTATGCAGTCCACTTATGCAGTCCCACAAAGATTTCATTAATGAGCTGGCAAAAGATTTCCTCAGAAAATCCCTCCTAAAACACACTATTTTAGGGCTCCATGTCAGAAAATGCTATAAATAGCCTTTGTCGACACCATATTTTGGCCGATCCCCAAAATCAACAAGACTTTGAAACCGATCCCCAGCACTAGGTCTCCCTGGGCCAGCCAATGACATTTCCGACTTCTCTTCATTTTTCTTTACCAGATGACCATATTCCCGAACTCTCCTTAAAAGGAATTGAATCAATGCTAAGTCCTAACATTCGTTAAAGCCCTGCCGATCTCTCAAATCATTTACCGATCTCTCAAACCCGCTGTCGAATTTCCGGACCCGTCGGGTTTACCCCTGATCTCTGTTGATAAATGAAGTGAACTAGCATTAGATCTTTTCTTACCAGTTTTAGTGCCGATCTCCTTTTCGAAAGATTAAGAGCTAAGGTTTTGGTTCGGTTTAACGAGGGTTCCGATCTTAAGTCTTCAAGTTAAATTTTCAATTTTAATCAAGTCCCGTTCAGCATTTCTTCCCCACCGATCTAATGCTTATTGTGCTTTCCGATCTCTTATACTTAGATTAATAATTGCATTTTTGTCTTGCTGTGCTCATACAATCAAATACTCAGACAAACAATGGTTTAAAATTTTCCGATCACAACCCTTCATTGAACAAAGAGGCATTCCATTTCATTTCATAATTTGTACAAGTTATTGGTGGGGATCACCCCGGCTGATTGTCTGCTCACTCTCTCTCTCACCCTCGGCTTCACTGTCCTCATCGTCGCCCTCAGGAGCCAGGTCGGCCATCCAGGAGAAGTCCTCTTCAGGGTAGCGCTTCTGGAGTTCGGCCAAGAGGTCCTTGTGAGCATTCACATAGGCTCCGGCTATCCCTGTCACCATCTCTTCATCCTTCTCTTTAAGCTCCTCATCCTTCGCCTTAAGCTCCTCGATGAGTTGGGCGACCTGAGCAGCTTCGTTGGCGTGAAGCGCCTGGACTTCCCCAAGAGCACGGTCCCTCTCAGCCAAAATATGATTCTGCTCGCCACTGTCTTCATGGAACTTTGCCCGTCCTCGACTTGAGATATATAATCCAGCGGATGAGAGTTGGGATCGGAGGAAGCCAATTCTGATTTTTCTTCCCGATCTCCTTACCCAGACTGGACCTTTTCCCAAACCATGGTCCGATTCACTGTGCACTCCACATTCGGACTCATGGAGTGAGTCAAGATGTCATCAAGGTTGCTCGAGGATAGCTGTCCGATCCTCCCAAGAAAGATGGAAGACCCCAAGACTTGGGCAAACCGGGTTCTCCGTCTGATCAAGTTATTCTTCAAAGACTCCATTAACTTCAGGCGCCACGAGAGGCGGTCCTCCCAGAAGATTGAGTAGGCCCCTTTCCGTGCTTGGGACAATCGAAAGAGTCGGAGGTCGCTCTTCCGTTCTAGGAGGAGATCGGACAGCTTCTGAGGTCGGCGGACCCGAAGGTTGAGGCGGGTCTCTTTGTATCTCCCCAGGCTCATGACCGGGTGTTTGAAGTCATTCCGAACGCTTCATCTCCTTTATCTTCCGGGAGATCTCTCTTTCCTTCTTCCGCTTCCTAGAACCCTCACCACCCGCCATACCTGCACAAAGAAAAGGTTAGTGAGATCGCTAAGGTCGTGAGAACCGAGATATAGAAAATACCAATGCCGAGGTCAGAGAGCGGAAGTTCGCGGTCTTGGCCAGTGAGCAATTGAATAGTCCAATGGTGCAGCTCGGCAGTCACCGCATCCAAACAAGAATACTTTTGAGTGGCGGCCTGACTCTTCAGATCCATCACTATTAAACTTTCCTCCTGACTCAGGGTAATGTGCTTCGGAAGCAAGGGCCCCTGGTACCACCAGCTCTGAGGAAGTCCTCAGCGGCTCGGATCTTTGCTCCTCGGAATGAAGAAAGCGGTTCTTCCAATTCTTAAGGGATGAGGGCAAATCGGAAAAGAGCTCGCAATTAGGCTTCCGCTGAAAGAACCAATGTTAAATCATCCTTTCGGCGAGTTAGTCTGTGCAGCTCGGCGAACACCTTAGCCGTAGGACTGATTCCCTTAGCACGGCATAGACCTCGGAAGGCTACCAAGATCCGCCACGAGTTGGGGTGAATTTGAACAATGCATGCTCGGTGAAGTTTTAAGACCTCCTTGTAGAAATCGTCTAGAGGGAACCTCAGACCGGCCTTTAACTGTTCCTCGTACACCATAACCATGTCATTCTCTTCAAAGGAGTGATCGACACGAAGATCGCCGTGGCACTTGATTAGCTCGTACGAATCAGGCCGAATATTATATTCTTGGCTGAACGATTGCAGATCAGATTCTCGAAGAACCGACGGTAGCTCGTCTATAGGGAGAGTCTCTCTCCCTGAAGAAGGTGCGAGCCTCGATGGTATGACCCGCCCCCGAGTTGGAGCGGAGGCCCTGGGAGGTTCTTGTTGAACGCTTGGCCCGACTGCCTCTTCTTCATCAGACGATGACCACGAGAACTGAATCGAAGGAGGGCTCGCCGCTCTCTGACCTTCGGCACCGTTCATTTTCAAAAGAAACAAAGAATTTAAATTAAAAAGAGGATCAAAGCCCTTACAGTCCGATCGTCGGAAGAACTTGAGAAAACGAGAGAACTTCGAAGTTGTGAGCAGGGGATTGAAGATGGAATGAGAGAACAACTGGCTAACCCTCCCACCCCTATTTATACTAGTCCGAGCATTTAATGCTCGCGAGGTTCTAGGCAGTGCATCGATTGGTGGGACTCGACAGCTGTTCTGACACTTCTCTCAAATATCTGAATGTTCAGAGATCGGTTAATTAGAGATCGGCATAATGAGTTAAATATTTTGAATAAAGGATCAGTTAAGTGTCATTCAGGTAAAGAACCAGATCGGATAACCACATTAGAGATCGAAAAAATAATCAATGCAAAAATAATAAGATGATAACCGATAAAATAAAGTCTTTATTTTCAAAAGATCGGATTACATCATTTGGGCGATCTCTAGGATCGGATTACACTAACATTGGATCACATCATTTCTGTGATCTCTAGAGATCGGATTGCATTGAAAATAAAATACATCATTTGGGCGATCTCTAGGGATCGGACTACAATAAAGGTCTAACTACATCATTTGGGCGATCTCTAGAGATCTGATTACATTTTAGGATTACATCATTTGGGCGATCTCTAGAGACCGGTGGAACATCCTATCTAAAGGACCTATGTCAAAGCCCAGTCTCGTGGCTGAATCAAAAGAGGTGTTTGATCAGTAGACCAGGCTATTGACATCGGATAGATGTACACTCGGATGGGGTGACTATGACTCCCATGAAGATGAGAGACATCGTCACCGATGTTACCACTCGAAACCGACCCGCTGTCGGAACACCCAATGTGGAGGAAAGACGCTGTCGGAACACCCAATGTGGTAAGAAGCCGAATGAACTCAGTTGAGTGACTCAAGATCGGTACAACCAAGGTCCGCAATACAGATCGGTCAAATCCAGTCCTCTCACCATCGTCAGTAAAGGTCATTCGATCACCGGGATCGTAAATTTTCAGTCGGTGAGTAAAGAAGTCCATCGGAAAAAGATCAAAGCCACGCTTATAGCGAACTTCCACCGAGCTAGAGCAGGAAAGTAAGAAAGTAAGAGAGGAAAATCTGATGAAGGAAATGTCTCCGTCGACAGTTGTATATATAGGGGAGGATTAGCATTTATTGCTAAGCAGAAAACGAAGCGGACGCTTCGAGAATCGAGGGACAATTAATGCTTTGACCAGACCGGAGAAAAGGAGAGATCGGAATAATAGATCGGAAGGTGGGAGACCAGCATGAAAGGTCGGAAAGAACATGTGAAAGAGATCAGAAAGAGGAGGGATCGGTAGGCAAAAAGAATAAGACAAATTCCAAATAACCGTCGTCAGAATCAGAGCCGAGATAGTTAAGGCGTTGCGAGCGAGATCTCCACCGCACGCCTAAGAATCGCCACTTAATCTTGAGTGCGAGGGTATGTCATGATCCTGTACATCCCAATCTCCACCGTTGATCCCACTTGTAAGGACAAACCGGAACCCTTAGATCAAGAGAGAAGGCAGCGATGCAGCGTCTTTCGCTCTTAACCCTGATCGTTAGGACAAGGAAATTTGGGACCGTCAGATGGAAAGAAGAAAAGGACAAATATTATGAAGAGTGATCTCAACCATTCATTTTGATTCTCTTTAATTCCTGAACCTCCGATCATGTCCTTCGAAATCTCGACCCTCCATCTCCCTCAAATAAATCCTGACCCTTCACGAAGAGCACCCGATTCCTATAAATACCTGCATAAAAACTGTTCAAGGGAGGGACGGGCAAGAAAAATAGACAAGAGGTTGTTATTATAGCAGAGGAACTCTGAAATTTCATTTAGTTTACTACTCTGCTACTTAGAAGTGTCAATCAAAAGACTTTTGAAACAAGTTTTCTGAAGTGTTTTTCTTGAAAAGATTCTGAATACTGGAACTCTACATTTCCAGTTTGTTCATTATCTGGTCACACTCTCACTTTCTGCCTTTTATCATTTCTGTCCAAGCTCAACTTCATTCTATTCGGTTCTTTTTATCTTGATCTGATCGAATTTTAGCTAATCACCCTCCAGTTCACGAGGAACACCACCCCCCAGGCCAATCAATCCTTGCCTTATCACTATTTGGCACCCCATAGTTATTTTAGTAGCTTTGGCTCCTTACAGGTAAGAGCTCATACTACTGTTTTATTAAGTGCTTACATTTACTTTCTGCATTTTCTTTGTTCTTCTCACATCTGTGACTTTCTACTTTTGCACAAACGATCCCCAAAGAGTGTTACTGTAAGAGCTTATATCACTGTTTTATCGAGTGTCTGCATTTACTTTCCGCATTTTCCCGTGTTCTTCTTACATCTGCAACTTTCTTCAAGACTATTTTTGCACAAACAACCCCCAAAGAATGACACTCTCAAATCATCTATTTAGTGATTAGTTCATTTTATTAATCTTCATTTTTGAAAGCAAATTTTCTAACTCCTAGTAGTATGTAAGTGGTTGGGTAAACGTAGGTAACTGCAACTTAGGGGTCTCTTTTAAAAGAGAGAACATGAATAACACGTCAGGAAGATAGCCAAACTATTAGGCTGACGTAAACAGCAATTCGGCAAGATGTCATAAAGCGAAATAGAACCAAAGTAAACATAACAGAATAGATCGGATGTTAATAGATATTGGTAAAATGACTACATGAAAAGGTCAGTGAATCAAGTCTAGTATTCCCCGTTCAGCCACAGGGTATCCAGAAACCTTATCCCCAGCATTTTGAATGCCAGAATTCTTAGTTTTAGGTTCTTAGGACCCGTAGCTGTGGTTAAATTTTTAAAGGTCGGAAAAGTCTTTGTCCGAGTCCCGTCAAAATAGAAGAGGTCGGAAGAGTCCTTATCCTATCCTTGCCTAAAAGTTTTAAATCAACTCTTAAAGGAGATCGGAGGAGGGTTCTTATCCGGTCTCCCTTCAAAATTTTGATAAACATTAAATAGGGATCGGAGGAGAGTTCTTATCCGGTCTCAACTCAAAACATTAATAAATAACTCTTAAAGGAGATCGGAGGAGGGTTCTTATCCGGTCTCCCTTCAAAATTTTAATAAACATTAAATAGGGATCGGAGGAGAGTTCTTATCCGGTCTCAACTCAAAACATTAATAAATAACTTAGAAGAGATCGGAGGAGGGTTCTTATCCGATCTCCCCTCAAAATTTTAATAAATAACTTAAAAAGAGATCGGAGGAGAGTTCTTATCCGGTCTCCCCTCAAAATTTTAATAAGCAACTTAAAAGAGATCGGAGGAGAGTTCTTATCCGATTCTCACACCCGTACACTAAGGTTGTCTCATTTACTTATGTATCTGGGTGATCCAAATTTAGTGAAAAATCAAATATTCCTTTTACCAAAAGGATTAACATTGCCGTCTAAGCCCTCCTAACTAATTTATAAAGGACGCAGAATTAAATCTACTTACCCTTATTAAGGGACGAGGTGGGGTGCCTAACACCTTCCCCACCCGTTTACGGACCCCGAACTTAGAATCTCTGTTTTGAAGTGGTTTCATTTTTAATTTAACTTCTCAAATGGTTTTCTTTAGTTTCCCTCAAAACTAAGGTGGCGACTCCTCACTCTTTTTCCCACTTCAGTGAGTGATCGTCCAGGCGACCGCAAAATCTATTGCGACAGCCTTATTTCCCATTTTAGAAAAGAGGACAAGAAGAAAAGGAAGAAAAGGGAGAGGAGAGGCAGCAGCTGAAGAGACACAATCATTTTCCACACCATTTCCAACCAGATTTGGGGATTTCTTTCTTTTCTTACATTTTTCCTACATTTCTAGTGTTGAGCTTTTTGTTTCTTAGCTTAGATTAAAGCTTTATTTCCATATAAACTCAGAATATCTTGTAAATATTATGGGTAGTGAGTAGTTTTAATTAGATTCTGGAGTAAGGGTTGTAATATTTGAGATATTTTGTGGATTTTGATTGGGTAATCCATATTTTGTGGTCTTAATGAGTTTTATTCATTTCTTGTGTGCTTAATGACATGCTTAGTGTAGGATCCCATTAAGTGATGTTCTTAATCCATGGTTGAGGCACCGAAAGGAGAAGGCCTTGTGATAGATAATCAAGGAATTGGACTTAATTAACTTAGATCTATAAATAGACTAAGGATTAAGAGGATTCACAGATTAATTAAAGAACCTAATGGGTCTTAATTAACTCTAACTCCATGAAAGTAGGATTAGATTGATTAAGGCACTCTTTGTCTCACTCGAAAGGGTATTCAAAGGATTTAAGAATTAATCTCCTTAAAACCCGTAAGTTCCACAAGATGGGATAACCAATTTGAAATCCCAAAATAGCTCGAATATGAAATCCCGAACTCCAATCTGAAGGAACGGAAGCGTGAAAAACACAAGTTTATACCATTGAATTCAAAAATTTTCACCTAGGGTCACATGCATCATGCAAGATTTATTTTTATCTATTTGATTTCAATGATAAACAACATATTAAAACTCTTTTAATATGTTTTTGGATCTGTATTTGCCATTTAAGATTTTAAAATTAATCAGATTAATTTTAGAACCCTAGATTAAATCAAGAACGATTACACTAACCTCTTGATGCCTTTGCAGTGTCTGCGCCTTTGAGATTCGTCTTGAGGACACGGATGTTGTCCCTCTAGCTTGTCCACACCAAGAACACCTATGGCAGCCCTTGAATAGCTTCTAAAGCTTTTTCTATTAATTAGAAAATCAAGTTCTGCCTTTTAAGAGATTAAAGATGTAAACAGGACACTAGAAACAATTTCTAGTGTTCTTAATTCAAGAGATTGATGGCTAATCTCTTTGAATTGATAAGAGATGAAGAAGAAGAGATGAAAACCCTCAAAGTGGCGTGACAAAGGAGTGTGGCTGCTGGTTGTGTTTTATTTTTCTCATAACAACATTTATATAGCTAGGTTAACACATTAAACCCTTGCCACATGTCACCCTTTGATTAGCTCTAGGTTTAAGTGACCCAATCACATTGTGCCAAGTGTCAAACCTATATTTAATCTTGATTTTAATCATCTTACATGATTAAAAAAAATATTTGGCAAGCTTATGTGTATTCCCATGTGTCACCATCTCATGGTGCCACGTGTCACACTACAAAATGACCAAAATGCCCCTGTGTCTTAATTTTGAGTTCTTAACCCAAAATAATTATTTTCTTCTTCTAATTAATTTATATCAAATATAAATTAATTAATTAATCTCTATTAATTAATTTCTCATTAATTAAATTCATATTTAAACACTTTAAATATAAATTTAATTTATACTACACATCCAATAATCTAGATTTGGTTTCAAGTCATGCTAGGGACTTTGCAATTTAATTGCAAACCAAACCTATTTAATTAATCAATTAAACTCTTTAATTAATTAATTAAATCATATTTAAATAGGTGATAACTTGTGTATGTGTGTGACTTACTAGGCTCATCACTAATTGGCAATGAGACATGATATCAACTCTTAATATCATTAGAACTCTTTCTTACCATAAATGATTTCTCTAAATCATTTTATGAACCTCATAGACCATGGTTAACACCTAGCATAGCATGCCATGGCCATCCAATTAGTAATAAGGTTTACCTTAAATGAACCTATAATCATATGTTACCATGCACTAGAATCTCTCTGTTACAAAATCCCAACTAAAGCTGGAGTCATGGTTTATGTCAAACTCCATTTGCTATGAATATTATGTTCTCTTTTAATTCCAGTTCTTGATTAAAAAGATTTTCTCATCGAAACTCTTTTGAATAAATCTATCTGTCTGCCAGAACTTGAAACATCAAGAACAATTAAATGAACATAGGATTTTATCTCTATTTACTTAGAGGAATAGATTCCATCTTGATCAACACCTACCTCCATATATAACTAGTAGGAGCCAACACATGCCCATATATCCATACACAGTACAAGTATGAAAGCAGTATCAAACTCAAACTACCTATATACAAGATAACTGTGCTATCTCAGGTCTAAAGATTATATGCACTGATATGATTTATAACAAAATATTGACAAGAGTAAACTCCATGTGCTTGTCATAAGTGTCACTGGTTCGGCCTACTTATCATTTATAAGTGCCTATCATGTTTGTCATATGGCATGAGACTCACCATTCCATCTTATTTATATCTCATATAAATAACTTGGGAACAAACATGAATACAATCTTTCTGGATAAGTCATGTCCTTATTATGAAGTATCCTCGATTGTGAACCTATTTATGATACTTTGTGCTAGAAATATTGTCACTCATATTCTTAACAACTTAAGAATAATATTTCTAACAAAATATCAATAGACCTTTTCTATTACACATGAATATATTATATAAACAGAAAAGTGGAAATGCCATTTATTAATAAAATATGTACAAGATACATACTAAATGATATGCTCTAGGGCATACTACTAACAATCTCCCACTAGCACTAGAGCCATTCATTACAATATCTTAGACCTATCTTCTCAAGATGTCGGTCTAACTGAGTCTGTGATATAGGCTTAGTGAATGGATCAGCTGGATTTTCAGCTGATGCTATTTTCTGCATGGCTAAATCGCCTTGCCCAACTATATCTCTGATAATGTGGTAGTGCCTTTCTATGTGTTTGGATTTTGGGTGAGACCTTAGTTCCTTAGCCTGTATGACTGCTCCATTGTTGTCACAGTGTAATGGAACTGCTGACTCAATGGAAGGAACTACTGTAAGTTCTGTCACGAACTTCTTTATCCAAACAGCTTCCTCTGCAGATCCGATGCGAATATACTCGACCTCTGTAGTGGAATCTGCAATCGTGCTCGCTTTGGAACTCTTCCAACCGATCGCACCTCCATTACAAATGAACACATATCTAGAGGTAGACTTTCTATCATCAATATCGATTGGAAATCGAATCAAGATAACCTTCCAATTGCAAGTCTCCACCTACATAAATCAAGAATAAATGCTTAGTTCTTCTCAAGTACTTAAGGTTATTCTTGTGACTATCGATGTTCCAAACACGGATTGGATTGATACCGCTAGTCAAACTAACGAAGATATGCGATATCAGGCCTAGTACACAACATTGCATACATTATACTTTCAATAGCAAGCATATGAAATCTGCCATCTTATCTCTTTCTTCAGGTGTCTTTGGAGACATCTCTTTAGAAAGATGGATACCATGTCTCACTGGTAATAATCCTCTCTTGGAATCAAGCATGTTAAACCTCTTTAACACCTTTTCCAAGTATAGACTTTGGGATAAACCAATTATTCATTTCGCTCTATCTCTATAGATGCGAATCCCAAGAATATAGGTTACCTCCCCTAAGTCTTTCATGGAGAATGTATTTGACAACCATACCTTTATAGTCGTCAACATACCTGTGTCATTACCCATCAACAGTATGTCATCCACATATAAGACAAGGAAAGTGATAGCACTGTCACTAACCTTCTTATATACACATGGCTCATCCTCATTTTTGATAAAACGAAAGGATTTAATGGCTTCATCAAAACGGATGTTCCAACTCCTCGAAGCTTGTTTCAACCCATAAATGGATCGCTTTAGCTTGCATACCTTGGAACCATCTTGGGATTCAAAACCCTTAGGTTGTTCCATAAAAATGTTTTCTTTAATGTATCCATTGAGAAAAGCTGTTTTGACATCCATCTGCCAAATCTCATAATCATAGTACGCAGCTATTGCTAATAAAATCCTAATTGATTTAAGCATGGCAACAGGTGAGAAAGTCTCCTCATAGTTGATTCCTTGCCTTTGGCGAAACCCTTTCGCTACTAGCCTTGCTTTATAGGTCTCTACCTTTCCATCAGAACCAATTTTCTTCTTGAAAACCCATTTGTTCCCTATAGGTACAATACCTTCAGGTGGGTCAACAAGATCCCAAACTTGATTCTTATACGTGGAATCAATCTCGGATTTCATAGCATCAATCCATTTTGAAGAGTCTATATCTGATATAGCTTCTTCATAGGTAAGTGGATCATCTCCATGATCTACTTCTTCATGAGTAGACAACTCTTGTTCTTCTTCATGAAGAAAACCATATCTCACTGGTGGGTGAGATACCACAGTTGTTCTACGAGGAACAGTGTAGATGTTTCATCAACGGATATAGGTTAACTAGATGGATCTATATCCATCTGATCTGTTGGTTGGTCAGAATTCTCCAATTCTAACTCTATTTGCCTTCCTTTGCCTCCTTCTTGGACAAATTGTTATTCAAGAAATGTGGCATCTCTACTTATCACAACTTTTGTGAAGTAGGCAAATAAAATAATATCCAAAACTATCTTTTGGATATCCAACAAATCGACTTTTTTCTGATCTAGTCTCCAATTTATCAGTGTTTAGCTTTTTGATATAAGCTGGACAACCCCAAATCTTAACATGCTTAAGACTTGGTTTTCGTCCATGCCATATCTCATAAGGTGTGAAAGAAACTGATTTTGATGGAATCCTATTCGAATATACAAAGTCGATTCTAATGCAAATCCCCAAAGGAGATTGGCATATCGGTATAGCTCATCATACTACGTACCATATCCAATAGAGTACGATTTCTCCTTTAGATACACCATTCATTTGTGGCGTTCTGGAGAGTCGGTGAGAAAAATGTCATGCTCTCTCAAGTATTCATCAAATTCGATTACTCAAATATTCACCTCCACGATCGATCGAAGAGCTTTAATATTCTTTCTGTTTGATTTTCTACTTGATTTAAATTCTTTGAACTTTTCAAAAGATTCATGTTTGTATTTCATCAAATACAAATACCCAAACCTTGATTTATCATCAGTAAAGGTAATAAAATAATGAAAGCCCCATTTAGCCATTTCTTTAAATGGACCACATACATCACTATGTATTAGCTCCAAAATATTTTCAGCTCTTAGCCCCTGTCCAACAAAGGGTGATCTAGTCATTTTTCCCTGAAGGCAAGATTCATAAGTTAGAGTAGGCTCAGAGTCCAATAAGGATAGAATCCCCATTTTCTCCAATTTTGTAATCCTATCTTCTGCAACATGACATAACTTTAAGTGCCAAATATATTTTGAACTTGAGTTGGTTTTCACCACAGTATTGCATTCATTTAGATTGCTATACTCGGCGATGGAAACACTTTCTTCTTGGCAATGGAAACACTTTCCTATTGGCAATGGAAACACTTTCCTTTGCCTTCATCGACTTTAGTCTTCCTTTTTGTTTAGCTATTTTCTTAGAAGGATCGAGAATCGAGGTTTCTTTTCTTATTGCCCTTCTTCTTGTTGGACTTTCCAGTAGAAGAAGATGCAACCAAAGCTACCTCTTTTCCTTTATTGCACGGCATATTCTTTTGGGCAATAACCAGCATGTTGAGTAAACCGGCTAAGGTGCATTCTGTCTAGTCATATGGAAATTTGTCACAAAATTCCCAAAGACTCGAGGAAGGATGAAGGATCAAATCCGTCTGTAGTTGAAAATCCATGTTAAAGTCAAGATGTTCCAAGCTGCTCAATCATCCGAATCATCTTGTGGACATGATCCCCAACATTACATCCCTCAGACTTCCTCATACGGAATAGTGTCTAGATATCTCATACCTAGCATTCTGCTGTGCTCACCATACAAATCTTGTAGGTGAAGGAGGATCTCACTCACTTTCTGCATGTTCTCATGTTGTCTATAACTCATTACTCATGGAAGCAAGCATGTAACACTTAGCTCTCATATCATGCTCCTTCCACTTGTCCAAAGTTTCATGTTCCTCTTGTGTGGCCTCTGGAGCTAAGGGACCAGGAACATTTGAATCTAGAACATATCCTATATGTTCAAGGTTCAGGACAAGTTTCAAATTTCTTAGCCAATTAGACAAATTAGGTCCTGTCAACCTATTGTGATCAAGTATGCTTGCAAGGATATTGGATGGTGGTGGTTGTTTTGTGATCATTTTTATCGAGAAAATTAAGCTGCAGAAAATAATCAGATTAATTAGTAAATGTATCATGTAATTAACCAAAATGATTATGGTCTTTTAATCAAATTGGTCCTCCCACTAACTTAGCGAATCCTACACTTCCAAAGTAGAAAACGGAAATCCTAGTTGAATGGATTTCTAGTGGGTGATTGAATTCTTATAATTCTATTGATCATCCTCAGATACATCCATTATTGGAATTACAATAAACTATAAGTGAGCAACTCTTTGCCTATCACATCTCATGTGAGGTTCAATCCTTTACCTAGCCCCTAATGCTCAAAATCTCAGGTACATCCATTATTGACTTATCTTGCATTAGTTAAGTTGATCCCATTGAGCGATAATTATGCAAATAATTTTAATGTCCTCAGTACATCCAATATTGGCCACTAAACCATTTACATATTTACAACATCTCATGCTTAACAATTATTCTTAAGAAAATCTCTTAAATAAATTGCATCTTATGCAACTATTTAAAATTTCTTAAAATAATTGCCCCAATGGAGGGCCTATGTTATAATTACTTTAATTATAGCATTTCCAACTTAATCATTTGTTTGGAAGATTTTATAGTCATTCTATTTACTATTAAGATCTCACTTTGCACATTATCCATTTAGCATGCATATATCATATAATTGCATACATTCCCATACATCTCATGCATTCATGGATAAGCAGTAAATATGGTATGATCATGGACTTTCTAAGGGATTCAATATTGAGCCACCAAGAATTGAATCAGGGCATTCCTAGGTGCATTTCATTCATTCATTTTACAAGAGTTGCTGAAGGAGTACATAATCAACACTTGATCTTGAATTCCTCCCACTGGTCCCACCAATGCTCTTGACCTCCTTGAACTTCTTGCAATCCAATATTACATAGTAATCCTTGGCATACCAAGGCAAATTTACAAGAACTTAAATAAATGAAATTACAACCCAAAAATTATTACAAACTTAATAATACATGCCCAAAATAAATTAAAATAAATTAATTAATTTATAATCCCAAAGAAACATAAAAGAAATAAATCCAATCACATTGGTCTTTTATAGTCCATGATCATCCATCATGCATATCACTATTTAACAATTAAATAAAACATACATACTTAAATTAAATTGAATATCTCATATTCAACTTAAAAATTCAGATTTGAATATGATTCAAATAAATTTAAAAATTCAGATTTGAATCTCATTCAAACAAATTTAAAAATTCAGATTTGAATCACATTCAAACAACTTTAAAAATTCAGATTTGAATCACATTCAAATATTTTTTAAAAAATCAGATCTGAATTTTATTCAATCAATTTTAAAAAATCAGATTTAAATATGATTCAAACAACTTTAAAAATTCATATTTGAATCACATTCAAACAACTTTTAAAATTCAGATTTGAATCACATTCAAACAATTTTTAAAATTCTGATTTGAATCATAATTTAATTGTGTGATAAAAATTCTAATTAAACAATTTAATTAGACATAAAATGGATCTTAAATCATACAACAATTGCACATTCACCATCCATTTACCTTTGCACACTATTGTGATGCATCAACCATGCACACCATGGTGTTCATCATTTGTGCCGCCACTTTAACTTTGCAACCAGCAATAAACTCTTGATCTCATGATCAAACACACAATTAAATCATATAAACATCAATCTAAATGGCAAATATAGTGGCTCTGATACCAATTGAAGGGCAGGCGTGAAAAACACAAGTTTATACCATTGAATTCAAAAATTTTCACCTAGGGTCACATGCATCATGCAAGATTTATTTTTATCTATTTGATTTCAATGATAAACAACATATTAAAACTCTTTTAATATGTTTTTGGATCTGTATTTGCCATTTAAGATTTTAAAATTAATCAGATTAATTTTAGAACCCTAGATTAAATCAAGAACGATTACACTAACCTCTTGATGCACTACTGATGTCTGCGCCTTTGAGATTCGTCTTGAGGACACGGATGTTGTCCCTCTAGCTTGTCCACACCAAGAACACCTCTGTCAGCCCTTGAATAGCTTCTAAAGCTTTTTCTATTAATTAGAAAATCAAGTTCTGCCTTTTAAGAGATTAAAGATGTAAGCAGGACACTAGAAACAATTTCTAGTGTTCTTAATTCAAGAGATTGATGGCTAATCTCTTTGAATTGATAAGAGATGAAGAAGAAGAGATGAAAACCCTCAAAGTGGCGTGACAAAGGAGTGTGGCTGCTGGTTGTGTTTTATTTTCTCATAACAACACTTATATAGCTAGGTTAACACATTAAACCCTTGCCACATGTCACCCTTTGATTAGCTCTAGGTTTAAGTGACCCAATCACATTGTGCCAAGTGTCAAACCTATATTTAATCTTGATTTTAATCATCTTACATGATTAAAAAAAATATTTGGCAAGCTTATGTGTATTCCCATGTGTCACCATCTCATGGTGCCACGTGTCACACTGCAAAATGACCAAAATGCCCCTGTGTCTTAATTTTGAGTTCTTAACCCAAAATAATTATTTTCTTCTTCTAATTAATTTATATCAAATATAAATTAATTAATTAATCTCTATTAATTAATTTCTCATTAATTAAATTCATATTTAAACACTTTAAATATAAATTTAATTTATACTACACATCCAATAATCTAGATTTGGTTTCAAGTCATGCTAGGGACTTTGCAATTTAATTGCAAACCAAACCTATTTAATTAATCAATTAAACTCTTTAATTAATTAATTAAATCATATTTAAATAGGTGATAACTTGTGTATGTGTGTGACTTACTAGGCTCATCACTAATTGGCAATGAGACATGATATCAACTCTTAATATTATTAGAACTCTTTCTTACCATAAATGATTTCTCTAAATCATTTTATGAACCTCATAGACCATGGTTAACACCTAGCATAGCATGCCATGGCCACCCAATTAGTAATAAGGTTTACCTTAAATGAACCTATAATCATATGTTACCATGCACTAGAATCTCTCTGTTACAAAATCCCAACTAAAGCTGGAGTCATGGTTTATGTCAAACTCCATTTGCTATGAATATTATGTTCTCTTTTAATTCCAGTTCTTGATTAACAAGATTTTCTCATCCGAAACTCTTTTCTGATTAAATCTATCTGTCCTGGCCAGAACTTGAAACATCAAGAACAATTAAATGAACATAGGATTTTATCTCTATTTACTTAGAGGAATAGATTCCATCTTGATCAACACCTACCTCCATATATAACTAGTAGGAGCCAACACATGCCCATATATCCATACAGTACAAGTATGAAAGCATTATCAAACTCAAACTACCTATATACAAGATAACTGTGCTATCTCAGGTCTAAAGATTATATGCACTGATATGATTTATGACAAAATATTGACAAGAGTAAACTCCATGTGCTTGTCATAAGTGTCACTGGTTCGGCCTACTTATCATTTATAAGTGCCTATCATGTTTGTCATATGGCATGAGACTCACCATTCCATCTTATTTATATCTCATATAAATAACTTGGGAACAAACATGAATACAATCTTTCTGGATAAGTCATGTCCTTATTATGAAGTATCCTCGATTGTGAACCTATTTATGATACTTTGTGCTAGAAATATTGTCACTCATATTCTTAACAACTTAAGAATAATATTTCTAACAAAATATCAATAGACCTTTTCTATTACACATGAATATATTATATAAACAGAAAAGTGGAAATGCCATTTATTAATAAAATATGTACAAGATACATACTAAATGATATGCTCTAGGGCATACTACTAACATGATCAATATCCAAATAGGTGAATTAAGATATTTATTAATCTTTAAAAAATAGAACCGATAACTGATGAGTAACTAATATAATATACTTCTGTAATTTATATCAGCTTTATTTTTAAAACTATTATTTAATTTTATTTTTTATTTAGAATATATTATTCTTTTACATGTAACTCAAAAATAAATATTATTAATATTATTTGATTTTATCTTTTTATTCTGATCTTAACACTTTAATTAATGTATTGCAATTTAGTTAAAATATTTTCTATTAATAATAAAAAATATAAAATATTTATTTATTATGAAAAAAATACACTTTTTTTTATCTAAAAACTTAAAATTATAAGATTTTTTTCTTTATCAACAATAACAACTATTTTATTATTTTTTAATTTTATAATTATATTTTTAAAATTATTTAATTATTTTTTAAAGAAATTTAATTACTTTCTTATTTCAATAGTATAATAAATAATATGATAAAAAAATCAATAAATAAATGATATAATATATTAAATTAATAACCATATTTATTTAATAATAACATAAATAATAAATTTATAATTTTATATTTATTTTAATAATAAAATAAATTATATAAAATATATTCTCATTAATAATTATAGATATTAATAGCAACAATTAAATATAGTTTTACCAAATACTTAATATAAATCAGCTATCATTATTTACCAACTATCAACTATCAGCTAACAATAATTGCTATCCATTAATATATATCAGCTGTATTTAATAGTTAAACCAAATATACTTTGAGTTGTCAAGTTGGGATTATTTTCTCTTGGCTGTCATGCCGAATAATGATTCATACTTGGGCTTGATGTACATTCTCATGGCTAATCCAGTTAAATGTGGGCCTCTTTGAATTTTATTTTATTATTCTTTTGTGTATTAATAAAAATGAGCTTTCTTTTTCATTAATTATAGTAAAAGTATTCTCAAATTAATTTATAACTAATTAAATATGTATTAAGATTAATTTTTTAAAAGTGATATTAAGAGTGTATTTTCTATATTTTTCCAATGTATTTAATATTATTATTTCCAAAATTGTTTTACATAAAATTAAACTTTGATCGATAGAGAAAAAAAAAAAAAAAAAACTCACTTCTAATAATTAGAGTGGCTAGAATAACTTAATAGGTACTTTGCACTTACAAGTTAGAACATCAATTGCAAGCCTCACTTTAGAAAAGGAATCCTAGATCCCGAAAGTCAAGCAACATTATCATTCAAATTATTAAAAAGAAAATATAATTACTATAGAGGGATAAGTATATATATATATATATATATATATATATATATATATATATATATATATATATATATTTCCAACAAAAAGAAAAGCATACATTTCAGCTTTAGCAAATGATTGGTGAAAATCATACCTAATCGCTTTCAAATACTGCTTGAACAAAGAAGCTTGTGGACGTTCGCTTTCAAATACTGCTTGAACAAAGAAGCTTGTGGATATATATATATATCCAACAAAAAGAAAAGCATACATTTTAGCTTTAGCAAATGATTGGTGAAAATCATACCTAATCGCTTTCAAATACTGCTTGAACAAAGAAGCTTGTGGACGTTCGCTTTCAAATACTGCTTGAACAAAGAAGCTTGTGGACAACAAAAAGAAAAGCATACATTTTAGCTTTAGCAAATGATTGGTGAAAATCATACCTAATCGCTTTCAAATACTGCTTGAACAAAGAAGCTTGTGGACGTTAGCTTTCAAATACTGCTTGAACAAAGAAGCTTGTGGGCGTCCACAAGCTTCTTTGTTCAAGCAGTATTTGAAAGCTAACGATCCTAAGCTTCTTTTTTCAAGCAGTATTTGAAAGCGATTAGGTATGATTTTCACCAATCATTTGCTAAAGCTAAAATGTATGCTTTTCTTTTTGTTGGATATATATATATATATAGCTAGGCCAATCATATATATATGCTGACAGGGGTTTGAAGTAGTCCACTTACTTCATTAATAATAATAATAATCATCACAAATTTTATATCCATGCATCTGGTAAATGAAAAGGAGTTTCTTTTATTATTATTTTAAATAATATCGAATTAATTTTGTATTTGATAGTTACAAGTACACAATTGCAATGAATATTTGATAAATACAATTCGACAAATTCAACTTCCAAGGTTTTACTTTCTCTCCCAAGTATGTTGTTCAGAAGAACAGATGGACAAAACCATATTTAAACTTAACAAATACTAAATCAAAGAATTGTGCAATAAATAAATAAATAAAGGAATATTATTCTCGTCCTTCAGCAAAAAATTAAGTGGTGTCCAGAGAAAATTTCTCATCAGTTCACCATCTTGCAGTTCAAACGAACTTGGCCTTGATTTCCAGTCAGTGGTTTTATATTGCCCATCTTAACCATAGAATTAGCAAAATCATTCCAGAAAGCTGGCGCATTTGAGCTATAAGTATTCACAAGATTATCAGTAGAGCCACCATTGAAGAGTTGTTGATCAGAGTGAAGAAGCCCTTTCTTATTTTTCAAGTTGGTGAAGTAAGCAAGGTCAAAGCGTGCAGGTGTTGGGTCTAGAGGTGCAAGGTTTCCATCACCTCCATTGGGTGGACAAGTTGATCTTCGCTTTTGTGCAAAATTTGGGTCAACATTAGTTTCATTGTAGATCCTATTCTTGAAGGCACCGCACTTTGAGAAACCTAAAGTATGGGCACCAGATAGCACAACAAGGTCTTTCTCGTCGAGACCTTGTTTCTTGAAGCCATTAATGAGCTCAGGAAGGTCTGCAAAAGGTGATGGGAGGTCAGTTTCCGCTGCGGTCCTACTAGCTGTGGTTGAGTCTCTCCTCCCCAGTTGCACCGCCCATGTTGGGCCACCAAGCTGCGCATTTTAAAAAGAAAAAAAATATTAAAGCATTAACAATGGAGGAGATAATTTGCTTCTATTTGTGCTTAATTTCAATTTTTTCATGTCAATATATGCAAAGAATAGAAAATGGATTAATTAGATATATAGATGTATACCGCAACTACAGAATCGCGAGCTACAACTGCTAAGATGTCTGCACAAGAGACCACTGCACCTCCACAGGCTTTGTCCACCTCTGACTTAATTTGATCGATAACTTCAAATCCCTAGCAGAATTTGCGTTAGGGAGGGCATTCTTTTCACTGTCAATGGTGGGAGAAGGATCCAAAAGAATTGAAGCATCACAGCCCTATACAAAAAAAACCCAATACAATTCATATATATATATAAAAAAATAAAAAATAAAAAAAAAAAAAAAACTAAATTTGCGAAGAGAATTTTTCTCAACTAGGTCTATATATATACATACATTAACAAAACAGTCATGGAAGTGCAGACGCAATAAAGAAGCACCCATGCGTCGTTCTCTGTACACTGCAGCCTCAACAACTCTTTTGATAGTTGGTAAAGCATTGGGACAAACTCCATCATAGTAAGAGGGAGTTAGTGAGGAAGAAGCTGTTGCAACGAGAACCAAAAGAAGGTACCCACAAAGACTGAAGGTGCTACTTGAAGCCATTTGGTTAATTCTAACAGCGTACTATAGTGAACGTGTAAATGCTAATTCTGGATTCGAAGGAGAAAGATGTAGTGGTAGGTTTTGTGTGTCTCTTGGGCAAGGAGATATGGGTATATATATATAGATATGAAGAGCATATGTAAACTTGAGTTTGACTTGGGCAGTGGATGTGACTATGTCCATGCAAGGGAAGGGAATGAGTAGTAGGCATTGTTTTGATTTGGTCTTTGTATATTCGCAAGTTGTGTAGGTAGTAAGAATTAGCTGTGCTCTATTTCGTTGAAACCCGCCAAGTTTCTCCACTTTAGTAAGCCAGCCTAAACGCGTAAGCAATTGGAAATGCGTAATTATGACTTCTCAATTTTATATTAATGCTGTTAATTTAAGCCATATTGGTATCTTATGGGCCAATAATAAGTCCATTTATGCTGACATGTAAATGAATTGACATGCTTGCTCGTGTGACCTCAATAATTGACATTAGTCACAATTTTTAGGAGGAGAGGCAATTAATATTGGCTAATTATTAGATACACAGAAAGTATCAAAAAAATAGTGCTCGCTCTTTAATAAAAAAGTGGATACTCTCTGTAATATAAAAAGTGTGTTTCATATAATTATGAGAGATGATAAATATGCACTAGATATACTTAATAATTTCTCATTAATACTTCTAAGCCTATTAGTGTATCTACTTTGATCAATATTACAGCTAATAAGTTAGCTTAGTTATTAAGGGAGTTTAACTAAATATATCAAATTCTGATCATCTAAAGAGCTTTTTTTTTTTTTAGATATAAATAGTTTATTTTTAATAAAAAAAAATTATGGGTTTCATATATACCAAAAACTAATAATTATAATAATTATTTTACATAATTGAGTCAATAGGTAAATAATCAATGTTTTTATTTCATAGTACAGTAAGGTTAAAGATTCGAATTCTAACAGCCTTCATCTCTATTAATTCCTAATGATTTTCGAAATGAAAACGATATAAATCATTTTACATTAACATCGCAATACTAAACGTATAAACGTATATATTGTTAAATTTATCATCAGCCAATTCCATGTCAACCTTACGGGATGTCAGATTTAAATGTCAACGCATATATTGTTATTTTTTTCCTTATATATACGCATGCTAATAAATTTTTTTTCCAACGGTAATAACTTCATTAATATAAAAGAAATCAATACATTCAAATTGGTTAACCAACTTTATAGAATAATAAATCATTATAAATAGTAAGAGAATATAATGACCGTGTGTGTATATATATATATATAATCTTTCTTTGCTAGAATAGGAAGCCCTATTAATTAATCTATAATTAATTAGTAGTCAAATTCGAATTAAAAAAAATATAAATATAATTTTTTTTAGATAAATAGCATATTTTTAGGGATTCATACGATGCCTATTATTATTATTCTATTAATCATCATTAGTCTAAACAAAGTTAATTATATCTTTCTGGCTTTGAAATATTTGGTGAATGCATGTGTATGGGAAGATGAGATGCTCTAATTAATAAGATTTAGGGGCAGTATTGTTAGAACATGTCCTACATGAGAAAATCACGCTATTTCCAAATAGTCAACCAAAATTAATGATGAACTCAATTCAATATAAAATCGAAATATAAATATTTGGTACTCATATATTTAATAAATAGGTCTTATTTTGATATTACTTTTAAATAAATATTGGATGAAACTTTTTAGAGTTTTTTTTTTTTTTTTTTAAGCCTTTCAGAGTTGATTTCATCAAACAATGTGTATCTATATACAGACACCATGATAATTGATACACATACATAATCCCACCTCTACAGCCCTACTCCTATATGTATATATATAAATTCAAGATACAGAATATATAATAGAATTCATTTATTAAATATATAAATATCATATATTTATATTATAAATTTATCGTAGATTAGATCTAACAAAAAATTCTCATATAAAAATATGGCTTGGGAATAAGGAATACGTAAGCTAATTCTTGAGGTAAATAATTAAAATGTTGTGGGAATGCTTACTGTTGCAGTCCACGAAAATTTCTTATGGATATAGATCTGTAAAATAGAAAATAAATGGGTCTGAGGCTTACTAGATATGGATCCAGTGAGTACCCACCAACGCTCAAGTAAGAGTTAATATGAGAGAATAATATATCAAATTGATTAGGAAGAAGAATATACCTTCATAGATGATTTTATCTCTTTATATAAGATATAGATAATGGTTGGTTATATTAAGTCAACTATATAATTATATAGTTATTATTAACTAGCATAATTATATGATTATATTTCTATTTATAATACATTATTATATGCATTTTCATATTTGGAAATCCTACTAATATTGTTTATCTTCAATTAATATTCTTTTCTTTTATTGAGTAAGTCTTACAGTGGTTGAATTGACTAAATGAATCTCATGGCTAAATCATTAAATATGATTGGACTCATAGGCTATTCAAAAACCTGAGTTATATATATATATATGTTTTGGGAGCTACATCACTTACTTGTAGAAAGGTGGTGAAGGGAAGCAGCGAGAGTAATTAATTAGTTTATTAAAGGATATGGCGATTTTTATAAAAATTAAGAGGTAGAGGTTATCACAAATGCCGAATTGATTGGCTAATTTCGTAACGTAGTTATTGCTAGGCAATATTATCTTTCAAGACCGTCATATGGGTATGTTTACTTAATTTGATTTTGCAGGGCTTTAGTGGTGTAGCTTGTTCAAGTAATATTGTGTTGCCTAATTTTGAGCTTTTTCCTCATAGAGTTAAGAAAATCCACCATATATATGCATGTAAAGATTGTTCTTAATTAACTACATTCTAATGTATTTATTTATATAATTTATAAATTACTGAGAATTTAAAATTATGATATGAGTTTTTTGAGCCAGTCATCGCTAACTATTTTCTCTAGTAGTTACCTTTTTATTTTTCTCTTTCTCTTTTGTTTTTTATGTGTTTTTTCTATAATCTCAAGATTTATATCCTTTTAGAATAAATTTATATTTATCTTCAATTTATTTTTATTGATAAATATGATTTTTGTCACCTAATTTGGTATAATTTAATGTCTTATCTTTTGTGAGAATTTGGTATATTTCCTCTTTGTGAGTATTTGTTGTTTGCTTTGTTATTTAGATAGGAATACAATGATAACAAATATAAATTTTCTCTTCATAATAATATCAGAATTTGATTGCTTCTAGATTGGGTTCATAGAAAACTTGGAGTCAAATAATAGTAAATTACCACCGAGTGAAGCATGTTTCCCGCCGAATGGCCAAATCAAATATTCTGTCAATAAGATTAGCTCATTTAAATTAAGATAATCGCTATTATATTTTATATAAATGACTTATTTTAAATTTTTTTTTATGCAAAATTATAGTAGTATAATTAATAGGATTTAGACAAAAAGTTTCCAACTCTAAAAATATTTAGTGAGTGCTCATAGGTTATTTAATTGATTACCACCAAACCAACATGGCAAACCGGCACATTCTTTGAAAATATGAAATTTAATTTAACATAATCTTTATTCTTGATTTAAATTATTCCATGACTTAAATTTATTTAATACTCACGACCTGTCATTACAAGAAACATGGGATGAATAAAATCCAACAAGAAAATACTACTTGCTGTATCCTAAAATTAAAAATTAATTAATTAACACTTACAAAAAACAATTAATTCAATTAACAGACACTTAGTGCCATGCATATACCAGAGAATTAAGGCTATATAATTTTCTCTAGCGTGCATGTATTATTTAGCATCAAAGTTGTAAAATAAATTCAACACTTCAAAAAAAAAAAAAAAATTATCTTCCGCAAATAGACAGCAATCACTTAGTTCACCTTCCTGCAGTTCAAACGAATTTGTCCTTTGTTTCCTGTCAGTGGTTTTATGTTTCCCATCTTAACCATAGACCTAGCAAAATCGGCAGAGAAAGCTTTGGCATTTGAGCTGTAAGTTTTTACTATACCATCAGTGGAGCCACCATTAAAAAGTTGTTGATCCGAATGAAGAAGACCCTTTTTCTTGATCAAATTGGTGAAGTATGCAGTGTCAAATCGTGCAGGCGTTGGATCAAGAGGAGATAGGGTCGAGTTGCCACCAGTGCGTGGACAAGTTGATCTTCGCTGTTGAGCAAATTTAGGGTCAATATTAGTTTCACTGTAGATTCGGTTCCTGAAGACAAAACATTGTGCAAACCCAATACTGTGGCCACCAGAGAGAGCAACAAGGTCTCTCTCGTTGAGACCTTGGTTTTTGAAGTTGTTAATAAGTGCAGGAAGGTCCATAAATGGAGATGGGATGTCACTGTCTGCTTTTGCCCTGCTAGCCGTAGTTGAGTCTCTCCTCCCAAGTTTCACTTTCCACGTTGGTCCTCCTAACTGCATATTTTTCATATATATTAGCCATCACTAATAGCCATAATTTAAGTTCTATACATGTTTAATTTTCTGCAAGATGCAATAGAGATAAAAGCAATTACCGCAACTACAGAATCGCGAGCTACAACAGCCAAAATGTCTGCGCAGGAGACCACTGGGCGACCACACACTTCGTCCACTGCCTGCTTTATCTGGTCGATAACTTCAAATCCTCTGGCAGAGTTTAAATTAGGGCGAGCATTCTTTTCACTGTCAATAGTGGGTGAAGGATCCAGAAGAATTGATGCATCACAGCCCTGCAAGTATTACCAATAAAAGCCAAATCATTAATAAATTAACTTGATTAATTGTCATGAAATGATCAAATTTAAGTGAGAAATTGGGAAAAGCAGTACATTAACAAAACAGTCGTGGAAATGCAGTCGTAGCAAAGAAGCACCCATCCGTTGTTCTCTGTATACTGCAGCCTCAACGAGTCGTTTAATAGTTGGTAAAGCTTCGGGACACACTCTGTCATGGTAATAAGGAGAAAGTGAAGATGAAGCTACTGTTGCAGCAGCAGCTGCCAATGTAATCAAGGCAGAAAGATAGAAGACGCTGCCACTCGAGGCCATGCTTATTGCTTCGTAATTGATGAATTGTGAACTCTAAAAAACTAATGCGATAGCTAGGTGTACTGAGATTTGGGTGCTTTTTCTGGCTTCATTGTTGGTTTGTATTTATAGATATGGAAAGACAAGAGTTGGGTTTCTTTTCCTTGGACTTGGCCAACTACTAGATGGCTTAGCTTCTGAGAAGCTAAGAGTTGCAAGAAACCTTGGGACTCTGTCGTCTATGGGAAATATTAATCGTAGTGTTAAGGAATTGTTTGATCCGGTCATATACAGACTGTCTAATGTCTGCCTTGATATGTTTATTAATCATTACAACTCTCATTTCTCCATAATAAATTACTCTCGATTATTTTCAATTTGAGAGATTGGAGATAGAAAATTTTTCGCTGGGCAGGTGAGCTATTGTTAGAAGCAGTATCTCATCCACATTGATATGGTCAACAGATTCCTAATACAAATTGATAGTGTCCTTAAGTAATGTATTTGGAAAGATCGCTGCATTATAATTAGATAATATAATACATCACACAAAAGTTGACCTTTTTTTTTTTAGGGAAAACAAAAGGTCCACCAAAATTATAAATTAAAGGAGAAGAGAAATTGTAATATATGCTAATTCAGCTCCATCGGTTAATTGGCTGAATTATTCCGATGGAGTAGGTTGGTCAATACCATTTTCTTGTCCAACAAGTAATTTGTGATCATGGACATTTATGTATTGTTGATTTTTAAGCATGACGGAGTAAAAATATTATTAATAAAAATAATAAAAGAGTATCATCGTGAAAAATTCAAACTCATATAAAAATAAATTTAATAATTATTAAATTAAATATTTATATTTAAATTTATATATTCATTATATTTATTTTAATTAATTTTACATAAATCTACATATAAATTTATGATTTAATGGTTATTAAATTCATTTTTATATAACAGACCAACTAATATTAAATGCCCTATAATAAAAAGGCTATATAATAGTATACATCAACACTGCAATTAAGATTTCTTTTTAAAAAAAAAAAAAAACTGCAATTAAGATGTGATTCAAGCTTTCTGCCCTCTTAATTAGTTCCTATGAGCTGGAACCGCGTATCATTTATTGTTAAATTGTTTAAGTACATGGAAAGTTTGTTGTCGGGTATTAGTTGATTACTTCTCAAGTAACTTCATTCTTGTTCATTACAAATCGTCAAAACCTTGCCATAAAATCTTTATTTCTTTATTTATTTATTTATTTATTTATTTTGTTTTTTACGAGAGGAAGTATCCATACACTACCCGACCAAATTATAAGCAAATTTTTCTGAAGTTAATTATATATGTCCAAAACGTAAACCTGTCTTGCAGAGCTGCTTATTTCTAGTGGCACAACAACGTACAAAGTTTGTGAGAGCACTTTTAAAAAGTTTTAATTGTAAAGTTTTATGCATAACTGGTATTGCTGCATGTTCTTTTATTTTTTTTTAAACGAAAGAAGATAATATACCATAATTAAAAGTCCTTTTTTAGTGATTTTTAGCGTTGAAAAAGGCAGTATCAAAAGTTGTTGGGTAGTTCAATCAGTAGAAAAATTAACCATTAAGGTCTCCAGACATGGGACAATTAGCTTTTAGTAATTCTGCAGATGAAGGATCTATATCGGTTGTTAGGGTACAGAACAGCCTCAGGGTTTTGTTTGTCGATCGTAAAGTTTTCTTTTTGGCTAGAAAAGTTACGTTCTCTCATTTTTGGTTTCCATTGATTTTGTGCTTTCTACATAGGGCGGATACTTCATTATTTGTTATTTCTGGCACTGATGCAATTTTTCTGTTGAAGTATTGAAGATACCATTGTTGCTGATCATTATTGATCAATTTATTGCTAAATTGCAACGTAAATTCATGTTTGCGACATGGATACCTTGCATTATTTTATGGGGATGGAGGTCAATATCAAGGAGAAATTTTATCCTACATTGGTGATTTCATGTGGAATAATATATATAGAATGACAAGTCAATAATAAATAAACAAAGCGTACATATGAGTGGGTTCCATCCAATGGCTAAGTCACGTCTTTTTTGTGTTTTAATTTTTTTTTTTTTTCATTTTTCATTACTTACAAGTCCTATAGATTAATTTAAGACTTAAAAAAATATATATTTTAAAGGATTTGTCCCCTTCTAATTTATTACTCTTGATAATATTAAAGACATATTTTATTGATGTGAAGTCTAATTGTGAATTTTTCAAATATGATCAAAATTAGTGATCTTGTTGATGAAATGGCAAAATAAAGAAGCATATTTCGTATTTATTAACTTATAAACTTATAATTTTAACTCAAGTCTTGCATGTTGCAATTGCTTCTGTTGAAAGGGCTTTTTCCACAATAAAAATTATGAAGGATCCATTACGTAATAGAATTAGAGATAATATATTATAAACTGTTTAATCACATATATTGAAGAAGATAATTTTTATAAAGTTGACAATGAAATTGTTATGCAATTTTATAAAGGTATAAGACTCACAAAGTACAACTGTGATTCTACTTTTATAATTTTAGTCAATGTAAAAAATATTATAGATGTTTGATATTAATTAGTTACTTCATTGAAATTTTTTTTACGCTATAAATCTTTTTACTTTTATGAAAAATAAAAAATTTACCCCTTTATTTAAAATCCTAACTTCACTATTGGCTAAAAAACTATAAATAAAAATAAATAATATAATCGTGTATTATCATTAATATCACATATTCACTTGGAATATTAGCTTATTCTGATCAATGACCTACTACAAAAAAACCAGCATGAAATTAAAATTGCAGGCCCCTATTCCATTCACCACATTCCAAAAAAATTATTCCATGCAACTGTTATATATATAATGAATAGATCTTAATACCCTATCCATCTATTTTTATCAATTATCTAAGTTTTTTCATGGTGATTTAAAATCAATTAAATCACTTAAATTGTAATAAAATACTCTTAATTTGACTAAAATTATTATTTTTCTCATTCAATTAAGAAAAAGAGAGAGAGGTGATAAGATAAATTTTAGTAAATTATAAAAATAATTATTATATTTAATAGATATGAGAATAAAATTGAAAAAAAAATTAATTAATATTACTTAATTTTCTCAAAATAATAAATATTTTGTACAAATCAATTTCTAAAAAATAATAAATAAAAATGATCAATAAAATAATTGGTTATGATGGAATCCACCTTTATAAAAAAACCATAAACAGTTGTACCTATCATAATTGTATTTTTAAAATTTCTCCAACCTTAACCGTGTATATAATTTCGATAGTTCATAGAGAATGGTGAGCAGTGCAAACTAATTATAAAGGCATTGGAATGTGCCACAGCGTAATCAATATCCTTTAAGCATTCCTCAACACAAATTGTATTTTTAATTCTTGTTTTGCTATAAAATGAAAATGGAATTTAAATATTAATTGTGGATTGAATTTTAAATTAAATAAGATGAAAGAGCTTTCTAAAAAAATAATAATAATAATGGTGAGTGGATTTTAAAATAGAAGCATCAAGAGATAAAGAGTTACACAGTGATAAGTTAAAAAGAGGCATTTGAAGTCTCACTTAGTTTAAGATTTATACTATAATTTAGATTTTTTAATTTTTATTTAATTTTGATTTGTTATTTCTAATTTTTTTAGGACTTTAAAATATTATTCCTAATTAGTTTAAGTCTTTTAAATTATTTTCCTATTAGATGAGATTAAGATTTAAATTTTTATAAATATCCGATCTATTTTCATTATGTACAAATTTTCAGATTTATCAAATGCAGGTTTCCTCCTCATAGAGTTGTCGTTGCTTTATTTTATCTTAGACTTTGAATTGAGTATTGTGTTTATCTTAAGGTCTTACTGTCACGACCCAACCTATGGGCCGGACCGACACTAGAATCTGAACCGACATAAAGCCTCCAAGGCCCGTAGTAAACCTTACTGTTCCCAAACTTATGATCAAGCCAATCCAATGCTCTATCTTTCAAAGAGAATGGGAATAGCTTCAATCTTGCTGCATCATCAGACACTCCAGGTTGTTTTTGCATATCACAAATCATAGCAAACTTCTTCAGATGTGTGTGTGGATTTTCAGAAGGATGTCCTCCGAATTGAGAATTTTGAATCATTTGAAGAACTCCAAAATCCATCTTATAACTATTTGCATCAATTCTTGGTCTTGCTATGCTCTCTCTCAAGTCATCAAAACGAGGAAAAGCATGATCCATCATACTTCCCCTGGGTACATTAGCATTTACAACCTCTTCACCTTTGGCTGCATTTTCGTTGTTTCGATCATTTCCAGCATTACCACCACCAATTCTAATTCTTTCATCAGCCATGTCTGCTTCAATTTCAGTTTCTCTCAAAGCTTCTTTCCTTTTTCTAGTTTCTTTCTTGTTGGCTCTACAAAATTTCTCAATTTCAGGATTAAATAGTAAGGATGTGTCACTTGTGCTTCTAGCTCTTCTCATAAAAGATTAAAAGTACCTGAAAAAGAACAAACAAGCACAAAATGAAAATATAACAAAGATAAAACTAAAAACGACTAAAATAATCAAGAATTCAATCTTAAACAAACAACTCCTCGGCAACGGCGCCAAAAACTTGATGTGGCCCAACCGCAAGTGCACGGGTCGTACAAGTAGTATAGAAAAAGATATCGTTCCCACGAGGAGTTGTGTTAATGATTGAATTTTTGATATAAAAAGTTGACTAAATTGAACTATCTTTGAAATTAAAGTAACAAATTGATGGGTATTTGAGTATGAAATCTATATGTGCAAAATAAAAAATCTATCCAAAAATGTATTAATTAAACTAAAATTGCATCAAATTGAAATAAGCAAGTTCAAATATGGCAATATTTAAAATGGCAAGTAATAAAATTCAATTAGAAATTGACAATGATAAAAAGGCGATTCCGGAGTTCGGGATTTCATATTCGAGCTATTTTGGGATTTTTAAATTGGTTATCCAATCTTGTGGAACTTACGGGTTTTAAGGAGATTAATTCTTAAATCCTTTGAATACCCTTTCGAGTGAGACAAAGAGTGCCTTAATCAATCTAATCCTACTTTCGTGGAGTTAGAGTTAATTAAGACCCATTAGGTTCTTTAATTAATCTGTGAATCCTCTTAATCCTTAATCTATTTCTAGATCTAAGTTAATTAAGTCCAATTTCTTGATTATCTATCACAAGGCCTTCTCCTTTCGGTGCCTCAACCATGGATTAAGAACATCACTTAATGGGATCCTACACTAAGCATGTCATTAAGCACACAAGAAATGAATAAAACTCATTAAGACCACAAAATATGGATTACCCAATCAAAATCCACAAAATATCTCAAATATTACAACCCTTACTCCAGAATCTAAATAAACTACTCACTACCCATAATGCTTACAAGATATTCTAAGTTTAAATGGAAATAAAGCTTTAATCTAAGCTAAGAAACAAAAAACTAAACGCTAGAAATGTAGGAAAAATGTAAGAAAAGAAAGAAATCTCCAAATCTGATTGGAAATGGTGTGGAAGGTGAATGTGACCCTTCAGCTGCTGCCCTTTCCTTCCTTTTTTTCTTCCTTGCTTTTCTACTTCCCCCTCCAAAATGGGAAATCGCTATTTATAGCATTTTCTGACATGGAGCCCTAAAATGGTGTGTTTTAGGAGGGATTTTCTAAGGGAATCTTCTGCCAGCTCATTAATGAAACCTTTGTGGGACTGCATAAGTGGACTGCATAAGTTATGCAGTCCCTTATGCGATTTCAGTTCTGGCTCACTTATGCAAAACTGCATGACCAGGTGCATGGGTTATGCACAATTCCATGAGATTGCATAAGGGGGCGTGAATCTGCATAAGCCATGCACTCTCCTTATGCACAATTCGGCAGGTATTGGAACAGTGATTTTCCTCCTTATGCAAATCTGCATGGCTTATGCGGCAAGTTATGCGCAATTTGGCTAATGCATATTTCAACTTTGAAACTTGTTTTTGGCATCTTTGGCTGTAGAAGTCACTCATCAATGGCAAAATTTCTCTTCAGTCCTTCAAAAACACCATTTTTCCTACAAAATAAAGTAAAAATTACAAATTAATCCAAAATTGACAATTATGAAAAACTAACTAAATAACTAATGAAATTAGCTAAAAATGACTAATAATCAAATAAAATGGCTATAAAATTAAACCTAAATGATTATGCAAAATGTATGCATCAGTAATGGATGTAATATTTTAGTTATTTTTGTGGTTTGAACTGGGTTAGTCCCAATTTAATGAATTTATGAGGTTTAATCCATTTCTTGTGTGTTTATTCACATGCTTAATGAAGGGCCCCATTAAGTTATGTTCTTAATCCTTGATTGAAGCACCGAAAGGAGAAAACCAAGTGATAGTTAATCAAGAAATTGGACTTAATTAACTTAGATCTAGAAATAGACTAAGGGTTAAGAGGGTTTTAATAGATTAATTAAAGAACCTAATGGTTCTTGATTAATTTTAACTCCACGAAAGTTAGATTAAGTTAATTAAGGCACTCTTTGTCTCACTCGAAAGAGTTTTAAATTGATTTTAGAATTAATCTCCTTTAAACCCATAAATTTCATAGATTGGGCTAGCTAGGGAAAATCCAAAAATGACTTAAATATGAACCCTTAACTCCAGAATCGTCTTTCATCAATTATTGCTTAGAATTTTACTTTTGAGTGTTTAGTTTAATCTCATTTTATTAATTTTCATTATTATCAATTTCTTTATTTTGCGAATTATTAAATTAGTCATTATTTGAATTTAGTTTTGCATTTTCATACCTTATGCTTCAAATTCCTAAATTTCTTTTATTAATTTGATTAAAATACAATTTTAACATATTTTATTTTACATCAAAAATTCAATCATTAACACAACTCCTTGTGGGAACGATATCTTTTTCTATACTACTTGAACGACCCGTGCACTTGCGGTTGGGACACATCAAAAGATTGTTCTTAATTAACTACATTCTAATGTATTTATTTATATAATTTATAAATTACTGATAATTTAAAATTATGATATGATTTTTTTGAGCCAGTCATCGCTAACTATTTTCACTAGTAGTTACCTTTTTATTTTTCTCTTTCTCTTTTGTTTTTTTATGTGTTTTTTCTATAATCTCAAGATTTATATCCTTTTAGAATAAATTTATATTTATCTTCAATTTATTTTTATTAATAAATATGATTTTTGTCACCTAATTTGGTAAGATTTAATGTCTTATCTTTTGTGAGAATTTGGTATATTTCCTCTTTTTTGTGAGTATTTGTTGTTTGCTTTGTTATTTAGATAGGAATACAATGATAACAAATATAAATTTTCTCTTCATAATAATATCAGAATTTGATTGTTTCTAAATTGGGTTCATAGAAAACTTGGAGTCAAATAATAGTAAATTACCACTGAGTGAAGCATGTTTCCCACCAAATGGCCAAATCAAATATTCTGTCAATAAGATTAGCTCTTTTAAATTAAGATAATCACTATTATATTTTATATAAATGACTTATTTTAAATTTTTTTATGCAAAATTATAGTAGTATAATTAATAGGATTTAGACAAAAAGTTTCCAACTCTAAAAATATTTAGTGAGTGCTCATAGGTTATTTAATTGATTACCACCAAACCAACATGGCAAACCGGCACATTCTTTGAAAATATGAAATTTAATTTAAAATAATCTTTATTCTTGATTTAAATTATTCCATGACTTAAATTTATTTAATACTCACGACCTGTCATTACAAGGAACATGGGATGAATAAAATCCAACAAGAAAATACTACTTGCTGTATCCTAAAATTAAAAATTAATTAATTAACACTTACAAAAAACAATTAATTCAATTAACAGACACTCAGTGCCATGCATATACCAGAGAATTAAGGCTATATAATTTTCTCTAGCGTGCATGTATTATTTAGCATCAAAGTTGTAAAATAAATTCAACACTTCAAAAAAAAAAAATTATCTTCCGCAAATAGACAGCAATCACTTAGTTCACCTTCCTGCAGTTCAAACGAATTTGTCCTTTGTTTCCTGTCAGTGGTTTTATGTTTCCCATCTTAACCATAGACCTAGCAAAATCGGCAGAGAAAGCTTTGGCATTTGAACTGTAAGTTTTTACTATACCATCAGTGGAGCCACCATTAAAAAGTTGTTGATCCGAATGAAGAAGACCCTTTTTCTTGATCAAATTGGTGAAGTATGCAGTGTCAAATCGTGCAGGCGTTGGATCAAGAGGAGATAGGGTCGAGTTGCCACCAATGCGTGGACAAGTTGATCTTCGCTGTTGAGCAAATTTAGGGTCAATATTAGTTTCACTGTAGATTCGGTTCCTGAAGACAAAACATTGTGCAAACCCAATACTGTGGCCACCAGAGAGAGCAACAAGGTCTTTCTCGTTGAGACCTTGGTTTTTGAAGTTGTTAATAAGTGCAGGAAGGTCCATAAATGGAGATGGGATGTCACTGTCTGCTTTTGCCCTGCTAGCCGTAGTTGCGTCTCTCCTCCCAAGTTTCACTTTCCACGTTGGTCCTCCTAACTGCATATTTTTCATATATATTAGCCATCACTAATAGCCATAATTTAAGTTCTGTACATGTTTAATTTTCTGCAAGATGCAATAGAGATAAAAGCAATTACCGCAACTACAGAATCGCGAGCTACAACAGCCAAAATGTCTGCGCAGGAGACCACTGGGCGACCACACACTTCGTCCACTGCCTGCTTTATCTGGTCGATAACTTCAAATCCTCTGGCAGAGTTTAAATTAGGGCGAGCATTCTTTTCACTGTCAATAGTGGGTGAAGGATCCAGAAGAATTGATGCATCACAGCCCTGCAAGTATTACCAATAAAAGCCAAATCATTAATAAATTAACTTGATTAATTGTCATGAAATGATCAAATTTAAGTGAGAAATCGGGAAAAGCAGTACATTAACAAAACAGTCGTGGAAATGCAGTCGTAGCAAAGAAGCACCCATCCGTTGTTCTCTGTATACTGCAGCCTCAACGAGTCGTTTAATAGTTGGTAAAGCTTCGGGACACACTCTGTCATAGTAATAAGGAGAAAGTGAAGATGAAGCTACTGTTGCAGCAGCAGCTGCCAATATAATCAAGGCAGAAAGATAGAAGACGCTGCCACTCGAGGCCATGCTTATTGCTTCGTAATTGATGAATTGTGAACTCTAAAAAACTAATGCGATAGCTAGGTGTACTGAGATTTGGGTGCTTTTTCTGGCTTCATTGTTGGTTTGTATTTATAGATATGGAAAGACAAGAGTTGGGTTTCTTTTCCTTGGACTTGGCCAACTACTAGATGGCTTAGCTTCTGAGAAGCTAAGAGTTGCAAGAAACCTTGGGACTCTGTCGTCTATGGGAAATATTAATCGTAGTGTTAAGGAATTGTTTGATCCGGTCATATACAGACTGTCTAATGTCTGCCTTGATATGTTTATTAATCATTACAACTCTCATTTCTCCATAATAAATTACTCTCGATTATTTTCAATTTGAGAGATTGGAGATAGAAAATTTTTCGCTGGGCAGGTGAGCTATTGTTAGAAGCAGTATCTCATCCACATTGATATGGTCAACAGATTCCTAATACAAATTGATAGTGTCCTTAAGTAATGTATTTGGAAAGATCGCTG
Organism: Hevea brasiliensis; assembly: GCF_030052815.1. Classification (NCBI taxonomy): domain Eukaryota; kingdom Viridiplantae; phylum Streptophyta; class Magnoliopsida; order Malpighiales; family Euphorbiaceae; genus Hevea; species Hevea brasiliensis. The sequence goes on along the minus strand of NW_026614883.1, from coordinate 8,693 downwards.
CATTATAATTAGATAATATAATACATCACACAAAAGTTGACCTTTTTTTTTTTTAGGGAAAACAAAAGGTCCACCAAAATTATAAATTAAAGAAGAAGAGAAATTGTAATATATGCTAATTCAGCTCCATCGGTTAATTGGCTGAATTATTCCGATGGAGTAGGTTGGTCAATACCATTTTCTTGTCCAACAAGTAATTTGTGATCATGGACATTTATGTATTGTTGATTTTTAAGCATGACGGAGTAAAAATATTATTAATAAAAATAATAAAAGAGTATCATCGTGAAAAATTTAAACTCATATAAAAATAAATTTAATAATTATTAAATTAAATATTTATATTTAAATTTATACATTCATTATATTTATTTTAATTAATTTTACATAAATCTAAATATAAATTTATGATTTAATGGTTATTAAACTCATTTTTATATAACAGGCCAACTTATATTAAATGCCCGTATAATAAAAAGGCTATATAATAGTATACATCAACACTGCAATTAAGATTTCTTTTTGAAAAAAAAAAAAAAAAAACTGCAATTAAGATGTGATTCAAGCTTTCTGCCCTTTTAACTAGTTCCTATGAGCTGGAACCGCGTATCATTTATTGTTAAATTGTTTAAGTACATGGAAAGTTTGTTGTCGGGTATTAGTTGATTACTTCTCAAGTAACTTCATTCTTGTTCATGACAAATCGTCAAAACCTTGCCATAAAATCTTTATTTTTTTTTTTTTTTACCAGAGGAAGTATCCATACACTACCCGACCAAATTATAAGCAAATTTTTCTGAAGTTAATTATATATGTCCAAAACGTAAACCTGTCTTGCAGAGCTGCTTATTTCTAGTGGCACAACAACATACAAAGTTTGTGAGAGCACTTTTAAAAAGTTTTAATTGTAAAGTTTTATGCATAACTGGTATTGCTGCATGTTCTTTTATTTTTTTTTAAACGAAAGAAGATAATATACCATAATTAAAAGTCCTTTTTTAGTGATTTTTAGCGTTGAAAAAGGCAGTATCAAAAGTTGTTGGGTAGTTCAATCAGTAGAAAAATTAACCATTAAGGTCTCCAGACATGGGACAATTAGCTTTTAGTAATTCTGCAGATGAAGGATCTATATCGGTTGTTAGGGTACAGAACAGCCTCAGGGTTTTGTTTGTCGATCGTAAAGGTTTCTTTTTGGCTAGAAAAGTTTCGTTCTCTCATTTTTGGTTTCCATTGATTTTGTGCTTTCTACATAGGGCGGATACTTCATTATTTGTTTTTTCTGGCATTGATGCAATTTTTCTGTTGAAGTATTGAAGATATCATTGTTGCTGATCATTATTGATCAATTTATTGCTAAATTGCAACGTAAATTCATGTTTGAGACATGGATACCTTGCATTATTTTATGGGGATGGAGGTCAATATCAAGATGAAATTTTATCCTACATTGGTGATTTCATGTGGAATAATATATATAAAATGACAAGTCAATAATAAATAAACAATGAGTATATATAGTGGGTTCCATACAATGGCGAAGTCACGTCTTTTTCGTGTTTTATTATTATTATTTTTTTTTTCATTTTTCATTATTTACAAGTCCTATAGATTAATTTAAGACTTAAAAAAATATATATTTTAAAGGATTTGTCCCCTTCTATCCCCTTCTAATTTATTACTCTTGATAATATTAAAGACATATTTTATTGATGTGAAGTCTAATTGTGAATTTTTCAAATATGATCAAAATTAGTGATCTTGTTGATAAAATGGCAAAATAAAGAAGCATATTTCGTATTTATTAACTTATAAACTTATAATTTTAACTCAAGTCTTGCATGTTGCAATTGCTTCTGTTGAAAGGGCTTTTTCCACAATAAAAATTATGAAGGATCCATTACGTAATAGAATTAGAGATAATATATTATAAACTGTTTAATCACAAATATTGAAGAAGATAATTTTTATAAAGTTGACAATGAAATTGTTATGCAATTTTATAAAGGTATAAGACTCACAAAGTACAACTGTGATTCTACTTTTATAATTTTAGTCAATGTAAAAAATATTAGAGATGTTTGATATTAATTAGTTACTTCATTGAAATTTTTTTTACGCTATAAATCTTTTTACTTTTATGAAAAAATAAAAAATTTACCCCTTTATTTAAAATCCTAACTTCACTATTGGCTAAAAAACTATAAATAAAAATAAATAATATAATCGTGTATTATCATTAATATCACATATTCACTTGGAATATTAGCTTATTCTGATCAATGACCTACTACAAAAAAACCAGCATGAAATTAAAATTGCAGGCCCCTATTCCATTCACCACATTCCAAAAAAATTATTCCATGCAACTGTTATATATATAATGAATAGATCTTAATACCCTATCCATCTATTTTTATCAATTATCTAAGTTTTTTCATGGTGATTTAAAAATCAATTAAATCACTTAAATTGTAATAAAATACTCTTAATTTGACTAAAATTATTATTTTTCTCATTCAATTAAGAAAAAGAGAGAGAGGTGATAAGATAAATTTTAGTAAATTATAAAAATAATTATTATATTTAATAGATATGAGAATAAAATTGAAAAAAAAATTAATTAATTTTACTTAATTTTCTCAAAATAATAAATATTTTGTACAAATCAATTTCTAAAAAATAATAAATAAAAATGATCAATAAAATAATTGGTTACGATGGAATCCACCTTTATAAAAAAACCATAAACAGTTGTACCCATCATAATTGTATTTTTAAAATTTCTCCAACCTTAACCGTGTATATAATCTCGATAGTTCATAGAGAATGGTGAGCAGTGCAAACTAATTATAAAGGCATTGGAATGTGCCACAGCGTAATCAATATCCTTTAAGCATTCCTCAACACAAATTGTATTTTTAATTCTTGTTTTGCTATAAAATGAAAATGGAATTTAAATATTAATTGTGGATTGAATTTTAAATTAAATAAGATGAAAGAGCTTTCTAAAAAAATAATAATAATAATGGTGAGTGGATTTTAAAATAGAAGCATAAAGAGATAAAGAGTTACACAGTGATAAGTTAAAAAGAGGCATTTGAAGTCTCACTTAGTTTAAGATTTATACTATAATTTAGATTTTTTAATTTTTATTTAATTTTGATTTGTTATTTCTAATTTTTTTAGGACTTTAAAATATTATTCCTAATTAGTTTAAGTCTTTTATATTATTTTCCTATTAGATGAGATTAAGATTTAAATTTTTATAAATATCCGATCTATTTTCATTATGTACAAATTTTCAGATTTATCAAATGCAGGTTTCCTCCTCATAGAGTTGTCGTTGCTTTATTTTATCTTAGACTTTGAATTGAGTATTGTGCTTATCTTAAGGTCTTACTGTCACGACCCAACCTATGGACCGGACCGACACTAGAATCTGGACCGACATAAAGCCTCCAAGGCCCGTAGTAAATCTTACTGTTCCCAAACTCATGATTAGGCCCACAATTTAGGCTCAACATACATATAAAATAATTTAAATTAAACTATTATAATTTTATTTCAGGCCAACTTAACCCAATAATTATCATAAACTCATATTAGGGGAGCCCAGTTCAACCCTATTACATCATTTACAAACTATTTAAAAATTATAAAAAATTTTCATTCATTAATACAAAAACTTAAATTCATACAGTACTTAACAAGATTAATGCTATTGCTAGTACATGCGGAGTTTTAAATTACAAATTTAGAGAATAATAAATATAATTAAGTAATTATTGATAACCTACGAGAAAAGAACTAGGTTATTCTGAAAAAAAGGTCTTCTCCTATAAAATATGGTGAACAAGAGTGAGCGTTCGACTCAGAGAGTAAAATACCAATTTTAAGTATAATTTCTATAGCTATCTAAAACTAACGCATCCTAAAGAGTGGAATACAACACCATCATAATTTTCATACTATTACATCATAACAGCAAAAAGATAATTTGGAGCACTCATACACCCAATCATATTTAAAAAGTATATATATAGGAGTTGATCCCCTATACAGCTCTCTTAATCTAACCTCTGCCAGTGATTGTCTCTCAAGCCGGACTTTCGCTTAATAAACCAAATGCGGGGGCTAGCGATATCATCTCGAGCTGTGCCTACCCCGACTTATCCATAAATGATCGAGTCCCAGCGAGTGAAGCTCCAGCCACGTCTACCCGTCCTGTCCATAACCCATATTACACACCACACGCACACTAACACATGCACGCTGCTCCACATTACCATAAAACAACATTTATGGCACTTCATCAATTAACAATGCAATATAAAATATGCCTGGTGTTTAACTACATAGATATATATATATATATATTTATAAGTGATGTATGGGCATGCTAGAATATATAATAATATTGAAATTATAATTAAAATTAATATTTTACTCACAATACACCAAAGGCTATTGTGGCTGTTGGGTGGAAGAAAATAGCTGGCCTCAATCACTTAGATAATTATATTATAGATTTGTTAGTACTAATTCAAAAGAAGACTCTAAAGAGACAACAAACAGCCTAATTTATGTTAGAAATCCGATAAAGTTTTTCCTATATCTGAAACCTAACCAACCTACAAAATGGTTCAAATAACACTTCTAAACTCAACCATATCTCATCATCATTATATGGTCCCTCCAGGGCCCTCCAAACCAGGCATAATCGCAATATCAGACAACTCAACTATAAGATTTCAAAACTAATATTTTTCAAAAAAACTATCCAAATTAACTTTAAAAATTTTATAAACTTCCCCGTAGTCCTTAACAATATTATAAGGCTATTGCAAAAGGAATCATAATTTTTTGATCATCCACGAATATTTTATGAATTTTATTCTAACCCAATACAAGACAAAAATTGAGCAATATAGAGTTCGGGTTTACCTATGCTAAATCTGACACCTGGAACACGTCAAGAACGTCTGAAAATGCTAGGATTGACCATAATATCGATCACGTTTTGAGACGGACCGTCGAGCAACCTGATCTGGCTGAAAATGCGGTCCCAATGCCAGTGAGCTATCATCGATCCGATTGCACCAAGCGATCTTGACCGTCCAATTATCACCTTCTTCAAACGGTGTCCAATCAAAGCGGGACCGGTCCTATCTCAAAGATTTCACCGTTCTGAGTCCATCGGTGGTCTCGGATCGTCGATCCAAAGGTCGGATCGCCGGAAAAATGACCAAAAAGCCGCTGCCACTATGTTCTCTCTTCTCAAAACCCACTACTACCACCGCCTACTCCACTGGTTTTTGGCTTCCCATGGTCGCCGAAGCATGTTGGACATTTGGTCTTCACTAGTCGGCGATGGGCTGGTCATTGGCTAGAGCAAAAGAAGAAAGAAAATATAAAAAGAAAGGGAGAGAAGGAGAGACGGGATAAATTGAAGGGAGAAGGGGCTCTGTTCAACGTTTCAAAATTTTTGATTTTTGATTTTTTTTTTCAAATCCCTCCTGCATATATATAACTTTTACTTTTATTATTATTATTATTTTTCCCCTCTGTTGGATATCCCATCAATGTACTCTTTTCTTTTTTTTATTATTTTTTAACTTTTAATTTTATTGAAATCCCTAAACTTTTCTTGTTTGTTCACATAGGTCCCTAATCTTTCTTTAATATATTTAAATTGATAATAATAACAATGTTAATAATAATAATAATAATAATAATAATAATAAGTAAATTAATGACCACAAAATCAATTGTTAATAATATAAAATAATATTTTATTAAACATTTAATATGGATGTTTAAAACTAGTCATATAAATAAATAATAATAATAATGATAAAAATAATAATACATATAAAAATAATACCCATTTAACAAAAATTACCATTGTAAAATATTAATTTAAATTCATGAATAAAATATCAATAAATTATTAGCTCAATAAAAGAAAAATAATAATAATAATAATAATATATTTATTAAAAAAATTGAGTTGTTACATTCTTCCCCCCATAAGAAAAATTTGTCCCCGAATTTTCAAATAAACTGAGGATAAAGAAAAAAATATTATTAGAACAAGTGCGATCATTACTCCTCTAGCTATACAGCGATTGGTAAAACATTTATTCTTCAAACTCTTCGTATATTATAGATGATATTCTACTGCTATCTAATTCTACTATAGTGTCCTAATAGTCATCATCTCTTCCTAGAGGGCTCTTATTTTGTAACTATTCATTGGCCTTTTTTTTTTTGACATCTCAAGTATTCGCTATGCCTCACTACTCTTGACTTGATGTCTCATAACTTCAATCAACTTGGTGGTTAGCTCTCTTACATTGTGCCCTAACATGTCTCTTAGGGATTTTTGTCCTTATTCTTCCTTTTTTAACAATTTCTGTTTTCCAAGAACATGACTTATGTTCCTTATCCTAAAGCATCCTGTGAAAAGCTTTCCTATAGCACCTAACTTAGATATCTTGTTCAAGATCTTTACTCGTCTTATGACCTCAGTGGTCAACACCTGTGCATCTCTTATGATACTTCGAATTTCCAATTTACTTTGAGTCATAACTAAGGTCCTTGGACCAACTCCTGTCTGTTTTATGCATCTAGTCATGTGGAGTTCCCTCCAAGCGCTAAGTATACCTTACACCATCTATCAACATTGGAAAGTGAATTGGGTCCCTTCTTCTATGTGACAAAAGTGTTTGTGTTCCCTAACAACCTAGTTAACGCGACCTTTTCATTTCCCACTCCTTCTCTGGAATGAAAGTATCTTGACTTCTTCCTAAAGCTTCTGATTGTGTGACATACTTTCTGACACATTAGCACTTAGATCGAGGCTCTACTACTCTCTTAATCTATCATCTTACTATAACTTGTTTTAAACATCTCTTCGTGTGTTCTTAACATACTTATTCCTCCTTATTCTCATCATTGTAACCAACTCTACCAAGCTTTCGTTCTGTCCTTTAGATCTTATCCACTTCCTTTTCCTATTTCTGTTATTGTTAATATCTTTTCAACCTGTTGTACTTATTCTTTAACCTTTGTCCTTTCTCATTCTTATACTTTTTCCTTCAAGGATGTCCATCCCATCGTCAATTTTAATCTACTTTTTATTTCTTAGTCCTATCTTGATTACTAGTTTCATCACTTCCAAAATTCTAATCGTACGATTGGCTCCTACTAGCATATCTTTCACATTATGTAATACCTGTGATTGACCATAGAAAATTCTTCTTGTATCTTCTTTTCCAACTTGACCATCAGAAGTTATCATTCCCTATCACCCTTTGTAGGAAATCGCTCATCATGGTTAGATAGGAGCCCTTGAAACTATAAGTTCCACTTAAACTAGCATAGCTGTGGGAAATATATGCTATGCCATAATTCCAGATAAGATACTTCACGTGTTCATTGTCCTTAATATAATTACATATACTGCCCATAGCTCTCCAAACTTCAGCCTCACATTTACCCATCAGCAACAATTTCATCAATTGAAACTTGTCCACAAATAGTTCTTCCTCCAGCTTATAGTTTAGATGGGTTGCAAGCCCTAGTATCTAACTCAATTTAACTCCTATCACTACTCTGATCGTCCTTTCATACTTAACATTAAGTACACACTTGTCGTCATTTCCTTTTAAGGAGAATGTATACGGGCTGGAGCCTAATAAATTCTTAAATACTGGGTCACCTCAACACAATTTTCCTTGCTTATGTAGTCTTCTAAGGCCAAAATCACGAACTAAACTTGAAGAGAAAGAGAAATCTCCTTCTACAATCATCGACACACTCATGCGTCAGAGAATAATGTTCAACCCATGTCTCTTGGTCTTTTTCTTGACATTTCATCATCTCTTAGCACAATTGTGCTCTACCTATAAGTTATCATCCACATGAACCCTTTGCTATATCATTGTCCTTCCTGATATAATATTTTATAATTTATTAACTTTACTTATACTCGATCTATGATTCATACCTACCATCATTTATATTGTGCCCTAAACTTTTGTTGAATCCTGAAAGATTTCTCTCACTAATAGATTCTTCCAACACTAATTCCACCCTTACCTATGGTCATTAATTTGATTCTTGAACTTTCTAGTGATTTATGACTACCTATACTTGTCGCTTTTCATTTTACCCCTACTGTTGTTCTGTCATTATTGTTTCACTGCAAAGTGATTCTGTTGATCACACTAAAGACGTTTGCCTGACATTCATAATGAACCTCTAACTACCTTCTCACCATTTAAAAAGTCTAACCTAAAGCCTATGTGTCATTATCTATCATTCTTTCCTCTCATCATACCTATTTGATTCATTAGATTGACTTTGATTTAACTTACTAAGTACTAACTTCTTTTCTCTGCCTGATTGGATAGCTCATAATACCATTGCACACCTTCTAGTTTTTGCTCATTATTATTGCATTCCTCGCCTAATCTTCTTGATACTGCTAACAAGTTAAAGGAATCTTGCCCCATTGCTATCCACTCCACTTTAGGAATAGGGAATGGATAGAGTATGATCCAATCATGCAACTCCAAGCTCTATATTCTAGCCCCTGGCACTACCTCAACTACATCATGCTATGAGTACCCCATTACTAGATTCCATACCTCCATCACTATTCTTACTAATGTGGTCCCATTTTAGGT